>NC_092224.1:47127347-47275816 GCF_036320965.1 Panulirus ornatus
TGATAAATAGAGAAGAGGTAGTAAAAGCTTTGCGGAAGATGAAAGCCGGCAAGGCAGCAGGTTTGGATGGAATTGCAGTGGAATTTATTAAAAAAGGGGGTGACTGTACTTTTGACTGGTTGGTAAGGTTATTCAATGTATGTATGATTCGTGGTGAGGTGCCTGAGGATTGGCGGAATGCTTGCATAGTGCCATTGTACAAAGGGAAAGGGGATGAGTGTAATCTTCCCTATAAAGATTACTTAGTACCTTCTAATGCAGTTTGGTTTAGGTATGTAGATGATGTTCTTTGTGTTTGACCAACAAATGAAAATTTACAAATATTTCTCCCCTTACTTAACAATTTAGTACCTTCCATCAAGTTTACTGTAGAAAATGAAAATAATAGTATGTTACCATTTTTAGATTGCATAATTCGTAGGCTAGGAAACAAGTTTAAGTTTAGCATATACAAAAAACCTATCAACGTATGCTCATATATCCATCATTACTCATCTCAACATGACAGAGTTACATTGTCATCATTTCAGTCTGTTCCTTAGGGCATTACGTATTTGTAGTCCAGAGCTTATTGATGATGAGTTTGAGAACATATGTTCTATTGGATCTAAGTTAAAGTACCCTAGATCTTTCATTGATAAATCCCTTAAGTTAGCAAATAAATCATTTTATAAAGTTGAGCCCAAACCTCCCATTGACACCAAGAATCTTTTACTTCTCCCTTTTGATAATAATTTGACTTTACTTCCCTTGTTGCTTAAATCCTTTAATGAAAATGTTGCCTTCAGCAACAATAATACTATAAAGAATATCTTAATCAGGAATTCGCCAGAAAATTCTCTTAATTGCATCTATAAAGTGCCATGTGGAAATTGTGATGAATTTTATGTTGGGCAGACTGGTAAGGATCTTTCTGTTAGACTTAAGCAACATAAATGTAGTATAAGAACGGGACACGAATCAAATGCCTTGTTTAATCATGTTGAAAACTATGATCATTGTATTGACTGGAGTAATGCCATCTCAGGTATTAACTAACTCTATTACCACGAGAAATATCATTGAATCTTCTATTATCAAATACAAAAAGAATTATGATCTTAATATTAGTGATGGTCTATATAAATTAGATAACTTTATTGTTGATAGAATTTGTAAAATGACAAGTTTATGAACGCTCGTTGTATGTTTTGGACAATCGCATGTTTACAAAATGGCGTCCCAGCTTCGTCTCCTCGATGTATATCAACTGAGTTATATTTCTTCCTTGTGTGTCCCCTGATGATGTGATTATTACACGAAAGTGCACTTGGGAACTTATCGTGTTTCATTTTCCCCGTGGACTCATAGGAATATCTTGATCACGCGCAAAATTGTGATCCTTTCCAATATATCAATATATATATATATATATATATATATATATATATATATATATATATATATATATATATATATATATTCATTTTTCTTTCAAACTATTCGCCATTTCCCGCGTTAGCAAGGTAGCGTTAAGGACAGAGGACTGGGCCTGTGAGGGAATATCCTCACCTGGCTCCCTTCTCTGTTCCTTCTTTTGGAAAATTAAAAAAAAAACGAGAGGGGAGGATTTCCAGCCCCCCGCTCCATCCCCTTTTAGTCGCCTTCTACGACACGCAGGGAATACGTGGGAAGTATTCTTTCTCCCCTATCCCCAGGGAGCATATATATATATATATATATATATATATATATATATATATATATATATATATATATATATATATATATATATATATATATATATATATATATATTTATTTATATTTATTTATTATACTTTGTCGCTGTCTCCCGCGTTTGCGAGGTAGCGCAAGGAAACAGACGAAAGAAATGGCCCAACCATACACATGTATATACATACGTCCACACACGCAAATATACATACCTACACAGCTTTCCATGGTTTACCCCAGACGCTTCACATGCCCTGCTTCAATCCACTGACAGCACGTCAACCCCGGTATACCACATCGCTCCAATTCACTCTGTTCCTTGCCCTCCTTTCACCCTCCTGCATGTTCAGGCCCCGATCACACAAAATCTTTTTCACTCCATCTTTCCACCTCCAATTTGGTCTCCCTCTTCTCCTTGTTCCCTCCACCTCCTCTTGGTCAATCTTTCCTCACTCATCCTCTCCATGTGCCCAAACCACTTCAAAACACCCTCTTCTGCTCTCTCAACCACGCTCTTTTTATTTCCACACATCTCTCTTACCCTTACGTTACTCACTCGATCAAACCACCTCACACCACACATTGTCCTCAAACATCTCATTTCCAGCACATCCATCCTCCTGCGCACAACTCTATCCATAGCCCACGCCTCGCAACCATACAACATTGTTGGAACCACTATTCCTTCAAACATACCCATTTTTACTTTCCGAGATAATGTTCTCGACTTCCACACATTCTTCAAGGCCCCCAGGATTTTCGCCCCCTCCCCCACCCTATGATCCACTTCCGCTTCCATGGTTCCATCCGCTGCCAGATCCACTCCCAGATATATAAAACACTTCACTTCCTCCAGTTTTTCTCCATTCAAACTCACCTCCCAATTGACTTGACCCTCAACCCTACTGTACCTAATAACCTTGCTCTTATTCACATTTACTCTTAACTTTCTTCTTCCACACACTTTTCCAAACTCAGTCACCAGCTTCTGCAGTTTCTCACATGAATCAGCCACCAGTGCCCTATCATCAGCGAACAACAACTGACTCACTTCCGAAGCTCTCTCATCCCCAACAGACTTCATACTTGCCCCTCTTTCCAAAACTCTTGCATTTACCTCCCTAACAACCCCATCCATAAACAAATTAAACAACCATGGAGACATCACACACCCCTGCCGCAAACCTACATTCACTGAGAACCAATCACTTTCCTCTCTTCCTACACGTACACATGCCTTACATCCTCGATAAAAACTTTTCACTGCTTCTAACAACTTGCCTCCCACACCATATATTCTTAATACCTTCCACAGAGCATCTCTATCAACTCTATCATATGCCTTCTCCAGATCCATAAATGCTACATACAAATCCATTTGCTTTTCTAAGTATTTCTCACATACATTCTTCAAAGCAAACACCTGATCCACACATCCTCTACCACTTCTGAAACCACACTGCTCTTCCCCAATCTGATGCTCTGTACATGCCTTCACCCTCTCAATCAATACCCTCCCATATAATTTACCAGGAATACTCAACAAACTTATACCTCTGTAATTTGAGCACTCACTCTTATACCCTTTGCCTTTGTACAATGGCACTATGCACGCATTCCGCCAATCCTCAGGCACCTCACCATGAGTCATACATACATTAAATAACCTTACCAACCAGTCAACAATACAGTCACCCCCTTTTTTAATAAATTCCACTGCAATACCATCCAAACCTGCTGCCTTGCCGGCTTTCATCTTCCGCAAAGCTTTCACTACCTCTTCTCTGTTTACCAAATCATTTTCCCTAACCCTCTCACTTTGCACACCACCTCGACCAAAACACCCTATATCTGCCACTCTATCATCAAACACATTCAACAAACCTTCAAAATACTCACTCCATCTCCTTCTCACATCACCACTACTTGTTATCACCTCCCCACTTGCGCCCTTCACCGAAGTTCCCATTTGCTCCCTTGTCTTACGCACTTTATTTACCTCCTTCCAGAACATCTTTTTATTCTCCCTAAAATTTAATGATACTCTCTCACCCCAACTCTCATTTGCCCTTTTTTTCACCTCTTGCACCTTTCTCTTGACCTCCTGTCTCTTTCTTTTATACATCTCCCACTCAATTGCATTTTTTCCCTGCAAAAATCGTCCAAATGCCTCTCTCTTCTCTTTCACTAATACTCTTACTTCTTCATCCAACCACTCACTACCCTTTCTAATCAACCCACCTCCCACTCTTCTCATGCCACAAGCATCTTTTGCGCAATCCATCACTGATTCCCTAAATACATCCCATTCCTCCCCCACTCCCCTTACTTCCATTGTTCTCACCTTTTTCCATTCTGTACTCAGTCTCTCCTGGTACTTCCTCACACAGGTCTCCTTCTCAAGCTCACTTACTCTCACCACCCTCTTCACCCCAACATTCACTCTTCTTTTCTGAAAACCCATACAAATCTTCACCTTAGCCTCCACAAGATAATGATCAGACATCCCTCCAGTTGCACCTCTCAGCACATTAACATCCAAAGTCTCTCTTTCGCACGCCTGTCAATTAACACGTAATCCAATAACGCTCTCTGGCCATCTCTCCTACTTACATAAGTATACTTATGTATATCTCGCTTTTTAAACCAGGTATTCCCAATCATCAGTCCTTTTTCAGCACATAAATCTACAAACTCTTCACCATTTCCATTTACAACACTGAACACCCCATGTATACCAATTATTCCCTCAACTGCCACATTACTCACCTTTGCATTCAAATCACCCATCACTATGACCCGGTCTCGTGCATCAAAACCACTAACACACTCATTCAGCTGCTCCCAAAACACTTGCCTCTCTTGATCTTTCTTCTCATGCCCATGTGCATATGCACCAATAATCACCCACCTCTCTCCATCAACTTTCAGTTTTACCCATATTAATCGAGAATTTACTTTCTTACACTCTATCACATACTCCCACAACTCCTGTTTCAGGAGTATTGCTACTCCTTCCCTTGCTCTTGTCCTCTCACTAACCCCTGACTTTACTCCCCAGACATTCCCAAACCACTCTTCCCCTTTACCCTTGAGCTTCGTTTCACTCAGAGCCAAAACATCCAGGTTCCTTTCCTCAAACATACTACCTATCTCTCCTTTTTTCACATCTTGGTTACATCCACACACATTTAGGCACCCCACTCTGAGCCTTCGAGGAGGATGAGCACTCCCCGCGTGACTCCTTCTTCTGTTTCCCATTTTAGAAAGTTAATACAAGGAGGGGAGGATTTCTGGCCCCCCGCTCCCGTCCCCTCTAGTCGCTTTCTACGACACGCGAGGAATACGTGGGAAGTATTCTTTCACCCCTATCCCCAGGGATAATATACATATATATATGCATATACACACACACACACACACACATACATACGCACATATACACACACACACACATACATATATATACATATGAGAAATGTAAGAAACAATTTAGAAAACTGAAACTTCTAGCTTGAAATGAATGAAAAAAAGAATGTCACATAATGGTTCAACCTCTGGCTATGGAAAAAAGGAAATGTATAATTTATTTACACAAACGTCAATAGCAGTTCTCATCAATTTAACCACTGTATCAATAAGCTTCAATGTCTAAGCTACATTTTTCTCCAATTTCACTATTTTCCCTCACATTTTCAATTGTGTCTGAAGGTTCTACTTCAAGAGTGATTGTTTTTCCAGTAAGGGTTTTCACATCTTGGTTACATCCACACACATTTAGGCACCCCACTCTGAGCCTTCGAGGAGGATGCTTACTTGTGGTGCTGACTTCCCTCTTTAAATTTGATCGCCGTTTCCCGCGTAGTTCACTTTCTGTAGATGATGTGTATGTCTTGGTAGGAATGTAGATGCAGCTGTAGAGGATGTACGCGCCACTGTAGAGGATGCACGTGTCACTGTAGAGGATGCACGTGCCACTGTAGACGATGTACGTGTCACTGTAGAAGACACAGGTGCCACTGTAGAGGATGCACGTGCCACTGCATGAACGTGGTTGGCAAGGGCGTGTTGGGGTGGCTACGGGCGGCGGCGGAGTCTGGCTGGCCGAGTTGCTGGTGTTGGGATATATATATATATATATATATATATATATATATATATATATATATATATATATATATATATATATATATATATATATATATATATATATATATAACTTTCAAATTTTTTTGTCAGAATCGGAAGAGTTACTAAGTTCATGATTGCATATCCTCTTTATAACATAAATATCTACCTCGATAGATAATACACCATCATAATAGAAATAGTTTTAAAGAATATTATGGGAAAGGAAACTCTAGCTACATTTAATTTTCCACGCAGCCATGACTCCAATCCTGCAGCGGCCCGGGGCAGGCCTGTATAGTGCCCGACACACTGGCCTGAAACAGTATTTGATCCCACTAGTTCCCTGTTGACAAATGTTCACTTTTTCCAGCGATGATGGTAAAGAATTTCAAGTGCATGAAATTTCCCATTCCCAGACCCCAGAGCAGCACAAACCGGAGAGCAAACATTTCGGGTCTGCTGTGTAAACTGTTTCTTCGGTCGAATAAATCCGATTCAGTCCCTTGAATAAATCACGTATACTTGAACATACTACACGATTTTGAAGAGGAAAAAATAGATTAATGCAAATAATCGTGCCATTATTCATCTATTTCTTTCTAATCAGTAGAGTCTTTAACCAGAGCAATTCCTTCCTTCTCAAATACACTCGATGTAAGTCTGTGTTCTGCTGGTGACTTGTTCAATGGTGGGACGACGTTTGTCAGACTGGGATGACGTTTTACAGGCTGGGGTGACGTTTGTCAGACTGTGGAGACGTTTTACAGGCTGGGGTGACGTTTGTCAGACTGGGATGACGTTTTACAGGCTGGGGTGACGTTTGTCAGACTGTGGAGACGTTTTACAGGCTGGGGTGACGTTTGTCAGACTGGGTGACGTTTTACAGGCTGGGGTGACGTTTGTCAGACTGGGATGACGTTTTACAGGCTGGGGTGACGTTCGTCAGACTATTGAGACATTTTTCAGGCTGTGGTGACGTTTGTTAGGTGTGAGACGACGTCTGTCACGCTAAGGTGGTGTTTGTCAGACCAGGGAGACATTTTTCAGGCCGTAGTAACGTTTGTCAGGTTGGGGTAACGTTTGTTAGGTTGAGGTGGAGTTTATCACGCTGAGGCGACGTTTGTCAGACTGTGGAGGCTGAGGTGACATTTGTTAGGCTGAGGTGAATTTTTTAGGATAGGATGGCGTTAGTGAGGCTGGGGTGATGTTTGTCAGACTGTGGAGACGTTTTTCAGGCTGGAGTGACGTTTTTAGGCTTGGACTGCCTTTGCTAGGCTGGGGTGGCTTTTGTCAGACTGTGGAGACGTCTTTCAGGCTGGGGTAACATTTTTCAGGCTGGGATTGCGTTTGTTAGGCTGAGGTAACGCTTGTCAGACTGTGGAGACGTTTTTCAGTCTGGGGTGGCGTTTTTCAGGTTGACAAGGTTCAGGTTAGGGAGACGTGTGCAATGATATAGCGACATTTTTCAAGCGGTTATGAACCATGTCTGGTGACGTGTACTATGCTTGGGTTCCGTATGCCTGCCTGGAACCACGTGTACCAGGCTTGGGTTCCGTATGCCTGCCTGGAACCACGTGTACCAGGTTTGGGTTCCGTATGCCTGCCTGGAACCACGTGTACCAGGTTTGGGTTCCGTATGCCTGCCTGGAACCACGTGTACCAGGTTTGGGTTCCGTATGCCTGCCTGGAACCACGTGTACCAGGTTTGGGTTCCGTATGCCTGCCTGGAACCACGTGTACCAGGTTTGGGTTCCGTATGCCTGCCTGGAACCACGTGTACTATGCTTGGGTTCCGTATGCCTGCCTGGAACCACGTGTACCAGGCTTGGGTTCCGTATGTCTGCCTGGAACCACGTGTACCAGGTTTGGGTTCCGTATGCCTGCCTGGAACCACGTGTACCAGGCTTGGGTTCCGTATGTCTGCCTGGAACCACGTGTACCAGGTTTGGGTTCCGTATGTCTGCCTGGAACCACGTGTACCAGGCTTGGGTTCCGTATGCCTGCCTGGAACCACGTGTACTATGCTTGGGTTCCGTATGCCTGCCTGGAACCACGTGTACCAGGTTTGGGTTCCGTATGCCTGCCTGGAACCACGTGTACCAGGTTTGGGTTCCGTATGCCTGCCTGGAACCACGTGTACTATGCTTGGGTTCCGTATGCCTGCCTGGAACCACGTGTACCAGGCTTGGGTTCCGTATGTCTGCCTGGAACCACGTGTACCAGGTTTGGGTTCCGTATGCCTGCCTGGAACCACGTGTACCAGGCTTGGGTTCCGTATGTCTGCCTGGAACCACGTGTACCAGGTTTGGGTTCCGTATGTCTGCCTGGAACCACGTGTACCAGGTTTGGGTTCCGTATGTCTGCCTGGAACCACGTGTACCAGGTTTGGGTTCCGTATGTCTGCCTGGAACCACGTGTACCAGGTTTGGGTTCCGTATGTCTGCCTGGAACCACGTGTACCAGGTTTGGGTTCCGTATGTCTGCCTGGAACCACGTGTACCAGGTTTGGGTTCCGTATGTCTGCCTGGAACCACGTGTACTATGCTTGGGTTCCGTATGTCTGCCTGGAACCACGTGTACCAGGTTTGGGTTCCGTATGTCTGCCTGGAACCACGTGTACCAGGTTTGGGTTCCGTATGTCTGCCTGGAACCACGTGTACCAGGTTTGGGTTCCGTATGTCTGCCTGGAACCACGTGTACTATGCTTGGGTTCCGTATGTCTGCCTGGAACCACGTGTACCAGGTTTGGGTTCAATATGTCTGCCTGGAACCACGTGTACCAGGTTTGGGTTCCCTATGCCTGCCTGGAACCACTTGTACCAGGTTTGGGTTCCCTATGCCTGCCTGGAACCACGTGTACTATGCTTGGGTTCCCTATGCCTGCCTGGAACCACGTGTACTATACTTGGGTTCCCTATGTCTGCCTGGAACCACGTGTACTATGCTTGGGCTCCCTATGTCTGCCTGGAACCACGTGTACTATGCTTGGGTTCCGTATGCTAGATTGGAACCACGTGTAACAGGTTTGGGTTCCCTATGTCTGCCTGGAACCACGTGTACTATGCTTGGGTTCCCTATGTCTGCCTGGAACCACATGTACTATGCTTGGGTTCCGTATGCTAGATTGGAACCACGTGTAACAGGTTTGGACTCCGTATGCCTGCCTGGAACCACGTGTACTATGCTTGGGTTCCCTATGTCTGCCTGGAACCACGTGTACTATGCTTGGGTTCCGTATGCCAGATTGGAACCACATGTAACAGGTTTGGATTCCGTATGCCTGCCTGGAACCACGTGTGCCAGGTTTGGGCTCCGTATGCCAGCCTGGAACCACGTGTGCCAAGCTGGGATGGCGTGTATCTGGTTGGAGTGACGTGTGTTGCGCTGGGGCCACGCGTGTTTGGCTAGGGCGACGTGTGCCTGGCTGGACGACGTGTTCCAGGCTGGGATGACGTGCGTCGGATTAGAATGACGTGCGTTAAACTAGGACAACGTATGTTGGGTAGAGCGACGTGGCGTGTGCCAGTCAGGCATGACGTGTGTCTGTCTAAGATGGTGAATGATGGGCTACAGTGTCATGCGTCCGGTTGGGGCGATGTGTATCAAGCTAGTAAAACCTTAGTTTGTGACGCTATGTGTCAGGCTAGGATGGCTTGTGTCAACCTGGGATGGCTTGTGTCAGGCTGGGATGGCTTATGTCAGGCTGGGATGGCTTGTGTCACGAAGGGATAGCTTGTGTCAGGCTGGGATGGTTTGTATCTGGCTGGGATGGCTTGTGTCAGGCTGGGATGGCTTGTGTCAGACTGGGATGGCTTGTGTCACGCTAGGATGGCTTGTGTCAGGCTGGGTTGGCTTATGTCAGGCTGGGATGGCTTGTGTCGACCTGGGATGGCTTGTGGCAGGCTGGGATGGCTTGTGTCAGACTGGGATGGCTTGTGTTAGGATGAAATGGCTTGTGTCAGGCTGGGATGGCTTGTGTCAGACTGGGATGGCTCGTGTCAAGTTGGATGGCTTTTGTCACACTGGGATGGCTTGTGTGATGCTGGGATGGCTTGTGTCAGGCTAGGATGGCTTGTGTCAGGCTGAAATGGCTTGTGTCAGGCTGGGATGGCTTGTGTCAGGCTGAGATGGCTTGTGTCAGGCTGGGATGGCTTGTGTCAGGCTGGGATGGCTTATGTGAGGCTGAGATGGCTTTTGTCAGGCTGGGGTGGCTTATGTCAGGCTGGGATGGCTTGTGTCAGCCTGGGATGACTTGTGTCTGGCTGGGATGGCTTGTGTCAAGCTGGGATGGCTTATGTCAGGCTGAGATGGCTTGTGTCAGGCTGGGATGGCTTATGTCAGGCTAGGATGGCTTGTGTCAGCCTGGGATGGCTTGTGTCTGGCTGGGATGGCTTGTATCAGACTGGGATGGCTTGTGTTAGGATGGAATGGCTTGTGGCAGGCTGGGATGGCTTGTGTCAGGCTGGGATGGCTTGTGTCAGGCTGGGATGGCTTATTTCAGGCTGGGATGGCTTGTGTCAGCCTGGGATGGTTTGTGTCTGGCTGGGATGGCTTGTATCAGACTGGGATGGCTTGTGTTTGGATGGAATGGCTTGTGGCAGGCTGGGATGGCTTGTGTCAGGATGGGATGGCTTGTGTCAGGCTGGGATGGCTTGTGTCACACTGGGATGGCTTGTGTCACACTGAGATGGCTTGTGTCACACTGGGATGGCTTGTCTCACGCTGGGATGGCTTGTGTCAGGATGGGATGGCTTGTGTCAGGCTGGGATGGCTTGTGTCAAGCTGGGATGGCTTGTGTCAAGCTGGGATGGCTTGTGTCAGGATGGGATGGCTTGTGTCTGGCTGGGATGGCTTGTGTCAGGCTGGGATGGCTTATGTCAGGCTGGGATGGCTTGTGTCAGCCTGGGATTGCTTGTGTCTGGCTGGGATGGCTTGTGTCAGGCTGGGATGGCTTATGTCAGGCTGAGATGGCTTGTGTCAGGCTGGGATGGCTTATGTCAGGCTAGGATGGCTTGTGTCAGCCTGGGATGGCTTGTGTCTGGCTGGGATGGCTTGTATCAGACTGGGATGGCTTATGTTAGGATGGAATGGCTTGTGGCAGGCTGGGATGGCTTGTGTCACACTGGGATGGCTTGTGTCAGGCTGGGATGGCTTGTGTCACACTGGGATGGCTTGTGTCACACTGAGATGGCTTGTGTCACACTGGGATGGCTTGTCTCACGCTGGGAAGGCTTGTGTCAGGATGGGATGGCTTGTGTCAAGCTGGGATGGCTTGTGTCAAGCTGGGATGGCTTGTGTCAAGCTGGGATGGCTTGTGTCAGGATGGGATGGCTTGTGTCAAGCTGGGATGGCTTGTGTCACGCTGGGATGGCTTGTGTCAAGCTGGGATGGCTTGTGTCAGGATGGGATGGCTTGTGTCAAGCTGGGATGGCTTGTGTCAGGATGGGATGGCTTGTGTCAAGCTGGGATGGCTTGTGTCACGCTGGGATGGCTTGTGTCACGCTGGGATGGCTTGTGTCAGGATGGGATGGCTTGTGTCAAGCTGGGATGGCTTGTGTCACGCTGGGATGGCTTGTGTCACGCTGGGATGGCTTGTGTCAGGATGGGATGGCTTGTGTCAGGATGGGATGGCTTGTGTCACGCTGGGATGGCTTGTGTCACGCTGGGATGGCTTGTGTCAGGCTGCAATTATGTCTGAAGTTGGAATAAAGTTTTCCAGCCTGGAGCAACGTGTGTGGGCAGGGAGACGTGTACCAAGCTTCGGCGAGCGTCAAGCTGGGTCGACTTGTACTGGGCTCGGGCGACTTGTACCAGGTTGGGGAGACGTGTGGTAAGCTGGAGGGACGTGTGCTGGGCTAGGGAGATGTGTCAGGTAGATGTTATCTCCCAGTCTTCAGTGTGACAGGCGGGTAGTAACGGTGCACTTCCCTGTTTGAATTGTGTTACTTATGTTCTACCATCATAATTTCCTCCCTATACTTTCACTCTGCATTCGCAAGGGCCCCACATTTTTGTGAAATATCCTTCACTCTCCAGAGTTTTCTACTGCTTCAGGATAGGTAGTCTGTCGAATGCTTTCTTTGCATACAAAAACGAGATATATTTTTCCTCATTCCGCTTCCAGCTGGTTTCATATATCATTTTCCGGAGAAATATCAGATCTGCCCTTCCTCTCTCCAGTCTAAAATTATGTTTCTAATACTACTAATCTGTCCTTTATACTTGCATTTCTCAGCTTCTTGTAGTCTCTCTTCCAGCTGGTGTATCTACACTACTCTATACATCCCGTATCCCTTCTCATCCCCATTCTCGTTTATAGACAAACTATTACCTGTTAGTTGGTCCCGACCTCAGTTTTACTTACCCAGCCTTGTGTCCGTCCCTGTACCTTGTCTGTATTCCAGTCGCCGATCATCACCATCCTGTCACTGACTTCTCTCACATCAACATCCCACTTTACATGTCTGCCGTATTTCTGTCATCTTACTTAACTCTTTCCCATTTTCTCTGTTCTTCCCGTTTGGTGCTTTTGTTCCGACATCATCCAGCTGCGTCTTAAGTCCAGTGGTCCCCTCTACTCCTCTAGTGCATTTCTACGGTCCTGTGTTTGTTGCTATATCATATTCCATTGAGAGCGATGTATCTCCACAAACCTCCTCGGGTCCTCGACTTTTCTCTCACACAACCTTCTCTCCGATCTGTCCTTCCTAACGCTAGATATCTCCCACACCAATGAATATCCCTTTCTTTTCATTGGTATTTAAGTGGCTTATGCTCACTGTCAGCCACTACTAGCTCCGGCTCGGTCCCATGACTTATTCAATTCACTTTCCGACATTACTCGAATTATTTTTTAGATCTCATATTTTTCGTATATAAGTAGTTCGTCATGTGGATAACACTCCTCCGTCCCAGCAACAACTGGTGTATTGTAACATTACATCCTCGTGGCGCAGGTTTGGCTTGGGAGCTAAACTATCGAAAATAATCCTGATACCTCAGTGGTGCTCACTCTGTGCTCACTCTATAATCCTGATACCTCAGTGGTGCTCACTCTGTGCTCACTCTATAATCCTGATACCTCAGTGGTGCTCACTCTGTGCTCACTCTATAATCCTGATATCTCAGTGGTGCTCACTCTGTGCTAACTCTATAATCCTGATACCTCAGTGGTGCTCACTCTGTGCTCACTCTATAATCCTGATACCTCAGTGGTGCTCACTCTGTGCTCACTCTATAATCCTGATACCTCAGTGGTGCTCACTCTGTGCTCACTCTATAATCCTGATACCTCAGTGGTGCTCACTCCGTGCTCACTCTATAATCCTGATACCTCAGTTGTGCTCACTCTGTGCTCACTCAATAATCCTGATACCTCAGTGGTGCTCACTCTGTGTTCACTCAATAATCCTGATACCTCAGTGGTGCTCACTCTGTGCTCACTCTATAATCCTGATAACTCAGTGGTGCTCACTCTGTGCTCACTCAATAATCCTGATACCTCAGTGGTGCTCACTCTGTGCTCACTCTATAATCCTGATACCTCAGTGGTGCTCACTCTGTGCTCGCTCTATAATCATGATACCTCAGTGATGCTCACTCTGTCCTCACTCTATAATCCTGATACCTCAGAAGTGCTCACTCTGTGCTCACTCTATAATCCTGATACCTCAGTGGTGCTCACTCTGTGCTCACTCTATAATCCTGATACGTCAGTGGTGCTCACTCTGTGTTCACTCTATAATCCAGAATCCTCAGTGGTGCTCACTCTGTGCTCACTCTATAATCCTGATACCTCAGTGGTGCTCACTCTGTGCTCACTCTATAATCCTGATACCTCAGTGGTGCTCACTCTGTGCTCACTCTATAATCCTGATACCTCAGTGGTGCTCACTCTGTGCTCACTCTATAATCCTGATACCTCAGTGGTGCTCACTCTTTGCTCACTCTATAATCATGATACCTTAGTGGTGCTCACTCTGTGCTCACTCTATAATCCTGATACCTCAGTGGTGCTCACTCTGTGCTCACTCTATAATCATGATAACTCAGTGTGCTCACTCTGTGCTCACTCTATATCCTGATACCTCAGTGGTGCTCACTCTGTGCTCACTCTATAATCCTGATACCTCAGTGGTGCTCACTCTGTGCTCACTCTATAATCCTGATACCTCAGTGGTGCTCACTCTGTGCTCACTCTATAATCCTGATACCTCAGTGGTGCTCACTCTGTGCTCACTCTATAATCCCTGATACCTCAGTGGTGCTCACTCTGTGCTCAACCTCTTTGCTCACTCTTACTAATCATGATACCTTAGTGGTGCTCACTCTGTGCTCACTCTATAATCCTGATACCTCAGTGGTGCTCACTCTGTGCTCACTCTATAATCCTGATACCTCAGTGGTGCTCACTCTGTGCTCACTCTATAATCCTGATACCTCAGTGGTGCTCAGTCTATGGTCACTCTATAATCATGATACCTCAGTGGTGCTCACTCTGTGCTCACTCTATACTCATGATACCTTAGTGGTGCTCACTCTGTGCTCACTCTATAATCCTGATACCTCAGTGGTACTCACTCTGTGCTCACTCTATAATCCTGATACCTCAGTGATGCTCATCTGTGCTCACTCTATAATCCTGATACTTCAGTGATGCTCACTCTGTGCTCACTCTATAATCCTGATACCTCAGTGGTGCTCACTCCGTGCTCACTCTATAATCCTGATACCTCAGTGGTGCGCACTCTGTGCTCACTCTATAATCCTGATACCTCAGTGATGCTCACTCTGTGCTCACTCTATAATCCTGATACCTCAGTGATGCTCACTCTGTGCTCACTCTATAATCCTCATACTTCAGTGATGATCACTCTGTGCTCACTCTATAATCCTGATACCTCAGTGGGACTCACTCCGTGCTCACTCTATAATCCTGATACCTCAGTGGTGCTCACTCTGTGCTCGCTCTATAATCCTGATACCTCAGTGATTCTCACTCTGTGCTCACTCTATAATCCTGATACTTCAGTGATGCTCACTCTGTGCTCACTCTATAATCCTGATACCTCAGTGGTGCTCACTCTGTGCTCACTCTATAATCCTGATACCTCAGTGGTGCTCACTCTGTGCTCACTCAATAATCCTGATACCTCAGTGGTGCTCACTCTGTGCTCACTCTATAATCATGATACCTTAGTGGTGCTCACTCTGTGCTCATTCTATAATCCTGATACCTCAGTGGTGCTCACTCTGTGCTCACTCTATAATCATGATACCTCAGTGGTGCTCACTCTGTGCTCACTTTATAATCCTGATACCTCAGTGGTGCGCACTCTGTGCTCACTCTATAATCCTGATACCTCAGTGGTGCTCATTCTGTGCTCACTCTATAATCCTGATACCTCAGTGGTGCTCAGTCTGTGGTCACTCTATAATCATGATACCTCAGTGGTGCTCACTCTGTGGTCACTCTATAATCATGATACCTTAGTGGTGATCACTCTGTGCTCACTCTATAATCCTGATACCTCAGTGGTGCTCACTCTGTGCTCACTCTATAATCCTGATACCTCAGTGATGCTCACTCTGTGCTCACTCTATAATCCTGATACTTCAGTGGTTCTCACTCTGTGCTCACTCTATAATCCTGATACCTCAGTGGTGCTCACTACGTGCTCACTCTATAATCCTGATACCTCAGTGGTGCGCACTCTGTGCTCACTCTATAATCCTGATACCTCAGTGATGCTCACTCTGTGCTCACTCTATAATCCTGATACCTCAGTGGTGCTCACTCTGTGCTCACTCTATAATCCTGATACTTCAGTGATGCTCACTCTGTGCTCACTCAATAATCCTGATACCTCAGTGGTGCTCGCTCCGTGCTCACTCTATAATCCTGATACCTCAGTGATTCTCACTCTGTGCTCACTCTATAATCCTGATACTTCAGTGATGCTCACTCTGTGCTCACTCTATAATCCTGATACCTCAGTGGTGCTCACTCTGTGCTCACTCTATAATCCTGATACTTCAGTGATGCTCACTCTGTGCTCACTCAATAATCCTGATACCTCAGTGGTGCTCATTCCGTGCTCACTCTATAATCCTGATACCTCAGTGGTGCGCACTCTGTGCTCACTCTATAATCCTGATACCTCAGTGATGCTCACTCTGTGCTCACTCTATAATCCTGATACTTCAGTGATGCTCACTCTGTGCTCACTCTATAATCCTGATACCTCAGTGGTGCTCACTCCGTGCTCACTCTATAATCCTGATACCTCAGTGGTGCGCACTCTGTGCTCACTCTATAATCCTGATACCTCAGTGATGCTCACTCTGTGCTCACTCTATAATCCTGATACCTCAGTGATGCTCACTCTGTGCTCACTCTATAATCCTGATACTTCAGTGATGCTCACTCTGTGCTCACTCTATAATCCTGATACCTCAGTGGTGCTCGCTCCGTGCTCACTCTATAATCCTGATACCTCAGTGGTGCGCACTCTGTGGTCACTCTATTATTTTTCTCTCCAGCTCTCGAAACCATTTTCTGTAATTCCAGGACCGTAGAGCAAAGAACAAAATCCTCTAAAATCCACTCAGGTTATATCACGTCTATCTTGGTAATACTGGCAGCCTACAGACTCTTCTTTACAAGACCACTTCGTGTTCTCCTGTGTGACGGTCCTTCGCTGACCTGTGCCAGCTACGGTAAGGACGCTGTCGTCAGGCTAACGCCGAAAATCATATCATTATCCTGTTGGACTCTCTCCGTGTTTACACGTGAATGAACGGGCCGTGTGTGTGTGTGTGTGTGTGTGTGTGTGTGTGTGTGTGTGTGTGTGTGTGTGTGTGTGTGTGTGTGGACTGGTGTATATACAATCTTCTGTGTTTATATGTTCTCCAGGATAACTAAACCGTTGCTCTACCTGATCCCTAACACCACACCATTCCTGACCTCCAGATATGCCACAGTGCTGAACACAGAACTGTGTAGGGCACTGCACCGGTATCTTTTGTCCTTGTTAGAGAGGGACGATTTTGAACTGGTCATGGAAGAGTAAAGAAACGAGTAGTTTCCTTTTCTTGTCTGGTATACTCATGAACAAATATGAAAATGAGTTAAGACCACGATCAGCGGGAGGCGACGCTCTCGTCTCCCGCAACGAAGACTGTTGGAGCTTTGTCTGGCCTCACTAGCAACTGTTGACACGGCCTGAGGTGACCTGAAGGTGTGTCATCCTCTACATATTGTCAGTTCTATGGCGATATTTCCAGCATGACAGTTCGACCTGGACGGAATCGATATAAAGTACGGAAGTGAAAAATGTTTTCACGGAAGAATTATAACCATTCATTTATTACGATTCATTAGTGGAAACTTCATTCGATATTTGCTTTACATATACAGAGGATTGTGTTACGCATCTCTCTCTTTCTCTCTCTCTCTCTCTCTCTCTCTCTCTCTCTCTCTCTCTCTCTCTCTCTCTCTCTCTCTCTCTCTCTCTCTCTCTCTCTCTCTCTCTCTCTCTCTCTCTCTCTGTGGATCCTTCTACAACTATTCAGTTCTCTTATCCAGCAACACAGACGTCAATACCCTGACTTTAGAATTGATGAGTGTTCAGTGTATGTTGTGTCAGGCTAGATATGTGTTTCTGCTCATGGAAAAGATCTCTAGTTATACATTCTATATTCATGCAAGCTATACACAAAACCATTATCTCCCTCTGCCTCAAGTTTCAATTAGAAAAACGTTGCTTTCCTACCAATCTCCTCTGTGCCTTGCCATACCTCTGACCCAAAACATTTTACTGACATGTACAACCCCTCCATTACCTCTCCTCATACCTCGTCTGAGCCACATCACCTAACCCCTACTTCATCATCTGTAGATTCCTTCCACCTAGATCTTCCTGCCAGTCTTCTCACTTTTCTGGGAACCAACAGAACTGACGTTTCCATAAGACACTCTCCAAACACCACATTTCATCCGTCACAACAAATCGCATTACTTCCCACGACCTGAATCTGATGCAAGTCAGGGCCATTCTTCTCATTACTCACGTGGCCTCATGCTGTAGGGATACGGAATTTTCAGTTTACTCACATGATGCATATGACTGTAGAGCGGGAGGTAGCGGAGGTGTTGGCGTTGTGCAGGGGGCGATATAAGGGGGACTACAACGAAGAGGAGTGATGCATGGACAAAGGAAGATGAAGAGGGAGTGAAGTTGAAAGGTACTCTAAAAAGCGGTATCAAGTAAAATACTTGGTAGTAGTGTGATGAAGATGCACAAAAGTGCCAACATTTGTGGCAGGCAGATGCCAGGATCTGAAGGGAAACGTTAAAGGGGATATGGTCGAGAAGGAGGAGGGGAAGGGAGCATCATCAGCAGGGTGAGGAGAGGATGTTGGGGGGAAGAGGAGGAATGAGGATAACACTTAGCAATGGAAGGAGACGGAGGAAGGGGAGGTGAGGTGCTGGACGTGGGCACATTATAGAGAGAACCCTCTGGTCTGAACTTTGCCCTTAAGAAATTTCTAAAATTAAATTAGTGATAGAATCAAGTAATGTATGTTTGATCCACCATCATTACGAATTATATCAAAAGGAATTATTTTTCATTACACAGACTCAACAAATGTTACACAGACTCTACAATATTATATCCATTCCCTCTTATATGTGAGATATGAGTAAGATGATCACCATATGTACGGTGGTAGTGGTTCTCTCACAGATGGCCAATATATATATATATATATATATATATATATATATATATATATATATATATATATATATATATATATATATATATATATATATATATATATATATATACATATATATATATATATATATATATATATATATATATATATATATATATATATATATATATATATATATATATATATATATGTATATATATATATATCTGGGAGTGGATCTGGCAGCGGATGGAACCATGGAAGCGGAAGTGGATCATAGGGTGGGGGAGGGGGCGAAAATCCTGGGGGCCTTGAAGAATGTGTGGAAGTCGAGAACATTATCTCGGAAAGCAAAAATGGGTATGTTTGAAGGAATAGTGGTTCCAACAATGTTGTATGGTTGCGAGGCGTGGGCTATGGATAGAGTTGTGCGCAGGAGGATGGATGTGCTGGAAATGAGATGTTTGAGGACAATGTGTGGTGTGAGGTGGTTTGATCGAGTGAGTAACGTAAGGGTAAGAGAGATGTGTGGAAATAAAAAGAGCGTGGTTGAGAGAGCAGAAGAGGGTGTTTTGAAGTGGTTTGGGCATATGGAGAGGATGAGTGAGGAAAGATTGACCAAGAGGATATATGTGTCGGAGGTGGAGGGAACAAGGAGAAGAGGGAGACCAAATTCGAGGTGGAAAGATGGAGTGAAAAAGATTTTGTGTGATCGGGGCCTGAACATGCAGGAGGGTGAAAGGAGGGCAAGAATAGAGTGAATTGGAGCGATGTTGTATACCGGGGTTGACGTGCTGATCGTGGATTGAATCAAGGCATGGGAAGCGTCTGGTAAACCATGGAAAGCTGTGTAGGATATGGATATTTGCGTGTGTGGAACGTATGTATATACAGTGTATGGGGTGGGTATGGGCATTTCTTTCGTCGTTCCTTGCGCTACCTCCCGCAAACGCGGGAGACAGCGACAAAGTTTACATAACAATAAATATATATATATAGTATATATATATATATATATGTATTGATTGAGAGGGTGAAGGCATGTACAGAGCATCAGATTGGGGAAGAGCAGTGTGGTTTCAGAAGTGGTAGAGGATGTGTGGATCAGGTGTTTGCTTTGAAGAATGTATGTGAGAAATACTTAGAAAAGCAAATGGATTTGTATGTACCATTTATGGATCTGGAGAAGGCATATGATAGAGTTGATAGAGATGCTCTGTGGAAGGTATTAAGAATATATGGTGTGGGAGGCAAGTTGTTAGAAGCAGTGAAAAGTTTTTATCGAGGATGTAAGGCATGTGTACGTGTAGGAAGAGAGGAAAGTGATTGGTTCTCAGTGAATGTAGGTTTGCGGCAGGGGTGTGTGATGTCTCCATGGTTGTTTAATTTGTTTATGGATGGGGTTGTTAGGGAGGTGAATGCAAGAGTTCTGGAAAGAGGGTCAAGTATGAAGTCTGTTGGGGATGAGAGAGCTTGGGAAGTGAGTCAGTTGTTGTTCGCTGATGATACAGCGCTGGTGGCTGATTCATGTGAGAAACTGCAGAAGCTGGTGACTGAGTTTGGTAAAGTGTGTGAAAGAAGAAAGTTAAGAGTAAATGTGAATAAGAGCAAGGTTATTAGGTACAGTAGGGTTGAGGGTCAATTCAATTGGGAGGTGAATTTGAATGGAGAAAAACTGGAGGAAGTGAAGTGTTTTAGATATCTGGGAGTGGATCTGGCAGTGGATGGAACCATGGAAGCAGAAGTGGATCATAGAGTGGGGGAGGGGGCGAAAATTCTGGGAGCCTTGAAGAATGTGTGGAAGTCGAGAACATTATCTCGGAAAGCAAAAATGGGTATGTTTGAAGGAATAGTGGTTCCAACAATGTTGTATGGTTGCGAGGCGTGGACTATGGATAGAGTTGTGCGCAGGAGGATGGATGTGCTGGAAATGAGATGTTTGAGGACAATGTGTGGCGTGAGGTGGTTTGATCGAGTAAGTAACGTAAGGGTAAGAGAGATGTGTGGAAATAAAAAGAGCGTGGTTGAGAGAGCAGAAGAGGGTGTTTTGAAATGGTTTGGTCACATGGAGAGATTGAGTGAGGAAAGATTGACCAAGAGGATATATGTGTCGGAGGTGGAGGGAACGAGGAGAAGAGGGAGACCAAATTGGAGGTGGAAAGATGGAGTGAAAAAGATTTTGTGTGATCGGGGCCTGAACATGCAGGAGGGTGAAAGGAGGGCAAAGAATAGAGTGAATTGGAGCGATGTGGTATACCGGGGTTGACGTGCTGTCGGTGGATTGAATCAAGGCATGTGTATGGGGGTGGGTTGGGCCATTTCTTTCGTCTGTTTCCTTGCGCTACCTCGCAAACGCGGGAGACAGCGGCAAAAATATATATATATATATATATATATATATATATATATATATATATATAAATATATATATATATATTATATATATATATATCCTTACTGTGGTTACAAGAATTTTCTTCCGCCCACCAGTGATGCTACTACGTTTGTGAATCAAGAACCATTGCAACACAAACCTCGCCAGGTGGTAGAGTGTCCAGCAGTGTATCGAGACAGACTTCCCCAGAACTTTTTTAAAGGGGAAGTAAATGTTTATAGTTGTGTTACTGGAGTGGTAGTTTTCATACATGGTGCTTTGACAAGAAAATAGTGAAATTGGAAAAAATGTAGCTTAGACATTGAAGCTTATTGATACAGTGGTTAAATTGATGAGAACTACTATTGACGTTTGTGTAAATAAATTATACATTTCCCTTTTCCATAGCCAGTGGTTGAACCATTATGTGACATTCATTTTTTCATTTCATTTCAAGCTAGAAATTTCAGTTTTCTAAATTATTTCTTACATTTTTCATATGTATGTATATGTATATGTGTGTGTGTGTGTATATGTGCGTATGCATGTGTATGTATATATATATATATATATATATATATATATATATATATATATATATATATATATATATATATATATATATATATATATATATATATATATATATATATATATATATATATATATATATATATATATACATATATATATATATATATATATTATCCCTGGGGATAGGGGTGAAAGAATACTTCCCACGCATTCCTCGCGTGTCGTAGAAGGCGACTAGAGGGGACGGGAGCGGGGGGCCAGAAATCCTCCCCTCCTTGTATTCTTTTTTTTTTTTTTTTAACTTTCTAAATTGGGAAACAGAAGAAGGAGGCACGCGGGGAGTACTCATCCTCCTCGAAGGCTCAGACTGGGGTGTCTAAATGTGTGTGTATGTAACCAAGATGTGAAAAAAGGAGAGATAGGTAGAATGTTTGAGGAAAGGAACCTGGATGTTTTGGCGCTGAGTGAAACGAAGCACAAGGGTAAAGGGGAAGAGTGGTTTGGGAATGTCTTGGGAGCAAAGTCAGGGGTTAGTGAGAGGACAAGAGCAAGGGAAGGAGTAGCAGTGCTCCTGAAACAGGAGTTGTGGGAGTATGTGATAGAATGTAAGAAAGTAAATTCTCGATTAATATGGGTAAAACTGAAAGTTGATGGAGAGAGATGGGTGATTATTGGTACATATGCACCTGGGCATGAGAAGAAAGATCATGAGAGGCAAGTGTTTTGGGAGCAGCTGAATGAGTGTGATAGTGGTTTTGATGCACGAGACGGGGTTATAGTGGTGGGTGATTTGAATGCAAAGGTGAGTAATGTGGCAGTTGAGGGAATAATTGGTATACATGGGGTGTTCAGTGTTGTAAATGGAAATGGTGAAGAGCTTGTAGATTTATGTGCTGAAAAAGGACTGGTGATTGGGAATACCTGGTTTAAAAAGCGAGATATACATACGTATACGTATGTAAGTAGGAGAGATGGCCAGAGAGCGTTGTTGGATTACGTGTTAATTGACAGGCGCGCGAAAGAGAGACTTTTGGATGTTAATGTGCTGAGAGGTGCAACTGGAGGGATGTCTGATCATTATCTTGTGGAGGCTAAGGTGAAGATTTGTATGGGTTTTCAGAAAAGAAGAGTGAATGTTGGGGTGAAGAGGGTGGTGAGAGTAAGTGAGCTTGGGAAGGAGACTTGTGTGAGGAAGTACCAGGAGAGACTGAGTACAGAATGGAAAAAGGTGAGAACAATAGAAGTAAGGGGAGTGGGGGAGGAATGGGATGTATTTAGGGAATCAGTGATGGATTGCGCAAAAGATGCTTGTGGTATGAGAAGAGTGGGAGGTGGGTTGATTAGAAAGGGTAGTGAGAGGTGGGATGAAGAAGTAAGATTATTAGTGAAAGAGAAGAGAGAGGCATTTGGACGATTTTTGCAGGGAAAAAATGCAATTGAGTGGGAGATGTATAAAAGAAAGAGACAGGAGGTCAAGAGAAAGGTGCAAGAGGTGAAAATAAGGGCAAATGAGAGTTGGGGTGAGAGAGTATCATTAAATTTTAGGGAGAATAAAAAGATGTTCTGGAAGGAGGTAAATAAAGTGCGTAAGACAAGGGAGCAAGTAGGAACTTCAGTGAAGGGTGCAAATGGGGAGGTGATAACAAGTAGTGGTGATGTGAGAAGGAGATGGAGTGAGTATTTTGAAGGTTTGTTGAATGTGTTTGATGATAGAGTGGCAGATATAGGGTGTTTTGGTCGAGGTGGTGTGCAAAGTGAGAGGGTTAGGGAAAATAATTTGGTAAACAGTGAAGAGGTAGTAAAAGCTTTGCGGAAGATGAAAGCCGGCAAGGCAGCAGGTTTGGATGGTATTGCAGCGGAATTTATTAAAAAAGGGGGTGACTGTATTATTGACTGGTTGGTAAGGTTAATTAATGTATGTATGACTCATGGTGAGGTGCCTGAGGATTGGCGGAATGCGTGCATAGTGCCATTGTACAAAGGCAAAGGGGATAAGAGTGAGTGCTCAAATTACAGAGGTATAAGTTTGTTGAGTATTCCTGGTAAATTATATGGGAGGGTATTGATTGAGAGGGTGAAGGCATGTACAGAGCATCAGATTGGGGAAGAGCAGTGTGGTTTCAGAAGTGGTAGAGGATATGTGGATCAGGTGTTTGCTTTGAAGAATGTATGTGAGAAATACTTAGAAAATCAAATGGATTTGTATGTAGCATGTATGGATCTGGAGAAGGCATATGATAGAGTTGATAGAGATGCTCTGTGGAAGGTATTAAGAATATATGGTGTGGGAAGCAAGTTGTTAGAAGCAGTGAAAAGTTTTTATCGAGGATGTAAGGCTTGTGTACGTGTAGGAAGAGAGGAAAGTGATTGGTTCTCAGTGAATGAAGGTTAGCGGCAGGGGCGTGTGATGTCTCCATGGTTGTTTAATTTGTTTATGGATGGGGTTGTTAGGGAAGTGAATGCAAGAGTTTTGGAAAGAGGGGCAAGTATGAACTCTATTGTGGATGAAAGAGCTTGGTAAGTGAGTCAGTTGTTGTTCGCTGATGATACAGCGCTGGTGGCTGATTCATGTGAGAAACTGCAGAAGCTGGTGACTGAGTTTGGTAAAGTGTGTGAAAGAAGAAAGTTAAGAGTAAATGTGAATAAGAGCAAGGTTATTAGGTACAGTAGGGTTGAGGGTCAAGTCAATTGGGAGTTAAGTTTGAATGGAGAAAAACTGGAGGAAGTAAAGTGCTTTAGATATCTGGGAGTGGATCTGGCAGCGGATGGAACCATGGATGCGGAAGTGGATCATACGGTGGGGGAGGGGGCGAAAATCCTGGGAGCCTTGAAGAATGTGTGGAAGTCGAGAACATTATCTCGGAAAGGAAAAATGGGTATGTTTGAAGATTAGTGGTTCCAACAATGTTGTATGGTTGCGAGGCGTGGGCTATGGAAATAAAAAGAGCGTGGTTGAGAGAGCAGAAGAGGGTGTTTTGAAATGGTTTGGGCACATGGAGAGAATGAGTGAGGAAAGATTGACCAAGAGGATATATGTGTCGGAGGTGGAGGGAACGAGGAGAAGTGGGAGACCAAATTGGAGGTGGAAAGATGGAGTGAAAAAGATTTTGTGTGATCGGGGCCTGAACATGCAGGAGGGTGAAAGGAGGGCAAGGAATAGTGTGAATTGGATCGATGTGGTATACCGGGGTTGACGTGCTGTCAGTGGATTGAATCAGGGCATGGGAAGTGTCTGGGGTAAACCATGGAAAGTTGTGTAGGTATGTATATTTGCGTGTGTGGACGTATGTATATACATGTGTATGGTGGTGGGTTGGGCCATTTCTTTCGTCTGTTTCCTTGCGCTAACTAGCAAACGCGGGAGACAGCGACAAAGCAAAAAAAAAAAAAAAAAATATATATATTTATTTATTTATCTATGTATTTTGCTTTGTCGCTGTCTGTCGCGTTAGCGAGGTAGCGCAAGGAAACAGACGAAAGAAAGGCCCAACATACCTACATACACATGTATACACGTCCACACACGCAAATATACATACCTATACATCTCAACGTATACATATATATACACACACAGACATATACATATATACATATGTACATCATTCATACTGTCTGCCTTTATTCATTCCCATCGCCACCCCGCCACACATGAAATAACAACCCCCTTCCCCCCAAATGTGCGCGAAGTAGCGCTTGGAAAAGACAGCAAAGGCCACTTTCGTTCACACTCAGTCTCTAGCTGTCATGTAATAATGCACTGAAACCACAGCTCCCTTTCCATACCCAGGCCCCACAGAACTTTCCATGGTTTACCCCAGACGCTTCACATGCCCTAGTTCAATCCATTGACAGCACGTCGGCCCCAGTATACCACATCGTTCCAATTCACTCTATTCCTTGAACGCCTTTCACCCTCCTGCATGTTCAGGCCACGATCACTCAAAATCTTTTTCACTCCATCTTTCCACCTCCAATTTGGTCTTTCACTTCTCCTCGTTCCCTCTATCTCTGACATATATATCCTCTTGGTCAATCTTTCCTCACTCATTCTCTCCATGTGACCAAACCATTTCAAAACACCCTCTTCTGCTCTCTCAACCAGTCAATCTTTCCTCACTCATTCTCTCGATGTGACCAAACCATTTCAAAACACCCTCTTCTGCTCTCTTAACTACACTCTTTTTATTATCACAGATCTCTCTTACACTTTCATTACTTACTCGATCAAACCACCTCACACCACATATTGTCCTCAAACATACATCTCATTTCCAGCACATCCACCCTCCTCCGCACAACTATATCCATAGCCCACGCCTCGCAACCATATAGCATTGTTGGAACCACTATTCCTTCATTCCTTCAAACATATCCATTTTTGCTTTCCGAGATAATGTTCTCGACTTCCACACATTCTTCAACTCTCAGAATTTTCGCCCCTTCCCCCACCAGATGAATCACTACCACTTCCATGGTTCCATCCGCTGCCAAATCCACTCCCAGATATCTAAAACACTTCAGTTCCTCCAGATTTTCTCCATTCAAACTTACCTCCCAATTGACTTGTCCCTCAACCCTACTGTACCTAATAACCTTGCTCTTATTCACATTTACTCTTAGGTTTCTTCTTTCACACACTTTACCAAACTCAGTCACCAGCTTCTGCAGTTTCTCACAAGAATCAGCCACCAGCGATGTATCATCAGCAAACTACAACTGACTCACTTCCCAAGCTCTCTCATCCACAACAGACTGCATACTTGCCCCCTTTTCCAAAACTCTTGCATTCACATCCCTAACAACCCCATCCATAAACAAATTAAACAACCATGGAGACATCACACACCCCTGCCGCAAACCTACATTTACTGAGAACCAATCACTTTCCTCTCTTCCTACACGTACACATGCCCAACATCCTCGATAAAAACTGCATCTAGCAACTTGCCTCCCACACCATATATTCATTCTTAATACCTTCCACAGAGCATCTCTATCAACTCTATCACATGCCTTCTCCAGACCCATAAATGCTACATACAAATCCATTTGCTTTTCTAAGTATTTCTCATATACCTTCTTCAAAGCAAACACCTGATCCACACATCCTATACCATTTCTGAAACCACACTGCTCTTCCCCAATCTGATGCACCGTACATGCCTTCACCCTCTCAGTCAATACCCTCCCATCTAATTTACCAGGAATACGCAACAAACTTATACCTCTGTAATTTGAGCACTCACCTTTGTTCCCTTTGCCTTTGTACGATGGCACTATGCAAGCATTCCGCCAATCCTCGGGCGTCTCACCATGAATCATATATACATTAAATAACCTTAACAACCAGTCAACAATACAGTCACCCCCTTTTTAATAAATTCCACTGCAATACCATCCAAACTCGGTGCCTTGCCGGCTTTCATCTTCCGCAAAGCTTTTACTACCGCTTCTCTGTTTACCAAATCATTTTCCCTAACCCCCTCACTTTGCACACCACCTTGACCAAAACACTCTATATCTGCCACTCTATCATCGAACACATTCAACAAACCTTCAAAATACTCAATGCATCTCCTTCTCACATCACCACTACTTGTTATCACCTCCCCATTAGCCCCCTTCACTGAAGTTCCCATTTATTCCCTTGTCTTACGCACTTTATTTACCTCCTTCCAGAACATCTTTTTATTCTCCCTAAAATTTAATGATACTCTCTCACCCCAACTCTCATTTGTCCTCTTTTTCACCTCTTGCACCTTTCTCTTTACCTCTTGCCTGTTTCTTTTATACATCTCCCACTCATTTGCATTATTTCCCTGCAAAAATCGTCCAAATGCCTCTCTCTTCTCTTTCACTAATAATCTTACTTTTTATCCCACCACTCACTACCCTTTCTAATCTGTCCACCTCCCATGCTTCCCATGCCACACTCATCTCTTGCGCAAGCCATCACTGATTCCCTAAATACATCCCATTCCTCCCCCACTCCCCTTACCTCCTTTGTGCTCACCTTTTTCCATTGTGTACTCAGTCTCTCCTGGTATTCATTCACACAAGTCTCCTTCCCAAGCTCACTTATTCTCACCACTCTCTTCACCCCAACATTCTCTCTTCTTTTCTGAAAACCTCTACAAATCTTTACCTTCGCCTCCACAAGATAATGATCAGACATCTCTTCAGTTGCACCTCTCAGCACAGTAACATCCAAAAGTCTCTCTTTCGCGTGCCTGTCAATTAACACGTAATCCAACAACGCTCTTTGAGCATCTCTCCCACTTACATATGTATACTTACGTATATCTCTTTTTAAATCAGGTATTCCCAATCACCAGTCCTTTTTCAGCACATAAATCAACAAGCTCTTCACCATTTCCATTTACAACACTGAACACACCATGTATACCAATTATTCCCTCAACTGCCACATTACTCACCTTTGCATTTAAATCACCCAACACTATAACCCGGTCTCGTGCATCAAAACCACTAACACACTCATTCACCTGTTCCCAAAACACTGGCTTCTCATGATCTTTCTTCTTATGCCCAGGTGCATATGCACCAATAATCATCCATCTCTCTCCATCAACTTTCAATTTTACCCATATCAATTTAGAGTTTACTTTCTCACATTCTATCACACACTCCCACCACTCCTGTTTCAGGAGTAGTGCTACTCCTTCCCTTGCTCTTGTCCTCTCACTAACCCCTGACTTTACTCCCAAGACATTCCCAAACCACTCTTTCCCTTTACCCTTGAGCTTCGTTTCACTCAGAGGCAAAACATCCAGGTTCCTTTCCTCAAACATCCTCCCTATCTCTCCTTTTTTCTCATCTTGGTTACATCCACACACATTTAGACACCCCAGTGTGAGCCTTCGAGGAGGATGAGCACTCCCTGCGTGCCTCCTTCTTCTGTTTCCCAATTTAGAAAGTTAAAATACAAGTAGGGGAGGGTTTCTAGCCTCCTGCTCCCGTTCCCTTTAGTCGCCTTCTACGACACGTGAGGAATGCGTGGGAAGTGTTCTTTCTCCCCTGTCCCCAAGGATAATATATATATATATATATATATATATATATATATATATATATATATATATATATATATATATATATATATATATATATGTATATATATGTATATATATATGTATATATATATATAATATATATATATATATATATATATATATATATATATATATATATATATATATATATATGTATATATATATATATATATATATATATATATATATATATATATATATATATATATATATATATATATATATATATATATATATATATATATATATACAGATATATATATCACTGTTTTCTGCGTCAGCGAGGTAGCGCCAGGAAGCAGACGAAGACTGGCCCATCCTCTCATGTATACATATATGTACATAAACGTCCACATACGCACATATACATGCATATACATATCAACATATACATGCGCATAACACATATATTACATACATGCACATAACATATACATTACATACATGCACCAGTATATATACATACTTGCTTGCCTTCACCAATTCCTGTCGCTACCCCGCCCCACAGGAAAACAGCATCCCTATCCCCTGCTTCAGTGAGGTAGCGCCAGGAATACAGACAACAAAGGCCCTATTCGTTCATATTCAGTCTCTTGCTGTTGTGTGTAATGCACCGAAACCATAGCTCTCTATCCACATCCAGGCCCCAAAAAAACTTTCCATGGTTTACCCCAGACGTTACATCTGCCTTGGTTCAGTCTAATGAGACCCCGGTACACTACATCATTCCAATTCAGTCTATTCCTTGCACGTCTCTCACTCTCCTGTATGTTCAGGCCCCGATCCCTCAAAAGCTTTTTCACTCCATCTTTCGACCTCCAATTTGGTCTCCGTTTCTCCTCATTCCTTCCACCTCTGACACATATATCCTCTTTGTCAATTTTTTCTCACTCATTCTCTCCATGTGTCGAAACTATTTTAACACACCCTCTTCTGCTCTCTCAACCACACTCTTTTTATTTCCACACATCTCTCTTACCCTTCATTACTTACTCGATCAAACCATCTCACACCACATATTGTCCTTAAACATTTCATTTCCAACACATTCACCCTCCTCTGTACAGCCCTATCTATGGCCCATGACTCGCAACCATATAACATTGTTGGAACCACTATTATTTCAAACATGCCCGTTTTTGCTCTTCACGATACCTTTCTCTCCTTCCACACATTCTTCATCGCTCCCAAAGCCCTCGCCCCTCGTACCCTGTGACTCACTTCCGCTTCCATGGTTCCATTCGCTCTTAATTCCACTCCCAGATATCTAGAACACTTCATTTCCTCCAATTGTTCTCCATGCCAACTTAAATCCCAATTAACTGTTCCCTCAACCCTACTGAACCTAATAGCCTTGCTCTTATTCACATTTGCACTCAACTTTCTCCTCCCAGACGCTTTTCCAAACTCATTCACCAACCCCTGTAGTTTCTCACTCGAATCAACCACCATTGTTGTATCATCGGCGAACAACATCTGACTCACTTCCCAGGACCTCTCATTCTAAAAAGACCGCATACTCGCCCCTCTCTCTAAAACTCTTGCATTCACCTCCCTAACCACCCCATCCATCGACATATTACACAAGCATGAGGACATCACACACGTCTGCAGCAGACCGACCTTCACTGGGAACTAATCACTCTCGTCTCTTTCTACTCGCACACATGCCTTACATATTAGGAAAACCTTTTCAATGCTTCTAGCAGCTTCCCTCCCTCACCATATGATCTTAAGACCTTCCACAAAGAATCTGTATCAACCCTATTATATGCCTTCCCCAGTTACATAAATGCTACATACAAATCCCTCTGCTTTTCTAATTATTTATCACACATTCTTAACAACAAACACCTGATCCACACATCTACCACTTCTGAAATCATACCGCTCTTCCCCAATATGATGCTCTGTACATGCCTTCACCCTCACAGTCAGTACCCTCTCATATAATTTCCCAGGAATACTCAATAAACTTATGCCTCTGTAGTTTGAACACTCACCTTTATCCCCTTTGCCTTTGTACAGTGGCACTATACATGCATCCCGCCAATCCTCAAGCACTTCACCATGATCCATACATACACTGAATATCCTTGCCAGTGCAATACCATCCAAACAACTGAAACTCATTTCCTAGCTGTCATGTGTAATGCACCAAAACCACAGCTCCCTATCCACTTCCAGGCCCTACAGACCTTTCCCTGGTTTATCCCAGACGTTTCACATGTCCTGGTTCAGTCCATTGACTGCACGTTGGCCCTAGTATACCATGTCATTCAAATTCACTCTATTTCGTGAAACCTTTCACCCTCCTGCATGTTCAGGCACCGATTTGTCAATCTATTTTCACTTCATCATACCATCTCCAATTCGGTTTTCCGGTTTTCTTTGTTTCTCCACTTCTGATAAATGTATCCCCTATGCCAACCTTGCGTCACTTATTTTATCCGAATGTCCAAACCATTTCAGCACTCCATCTTCTGCTCTCTCAGCAACACTTTTCATTTTCAGACGTCTCTCTTACACTTTCATTACTTAGTCATACCAACTCACATCACATATTGCCCTTAAACATCTAATTTCTAGCTTAACCACCCTTCTCTGTACAACCCTAGATATAGCCGTATGATATTGATGGAATCACAATTTACAAACACATATTTTTGCCCACCGAGATGATAATTCTCTTCTCACACATTCTTCCTCATTCCCAGAACCTTCGCCCCCTCCCCCACTATATGACTCGCTTCCGCTTCCATGATTCCATTTGGTGCCATGTCCAACCCCAAATGTCTAAAACACTTCACTTCCTCCAATTCTTTTCCATTCAAAATCATATCCCAAACAACTTGTTTTTCAACCCTGCTAAACCTGTTAATCTTGTTTTCATCTACATTTACTCTCAACTTTCTCTTTTCACATACTCTACCAATCTCAGTCACCAACTTTATATATCTCACACGAATCAGCCAACAGTGCTGTATCATCAGCGAACAATAACTGACTTATTTCCCAAGCCCTCTCACCCTCAACAGACCGCATACTCGCCCCTCTCTCCAGAACTATTGTATGTGCTTCTCTCACCAACTCATCCATAAACATATTAAAAACCGTGGTAACATCACACATCCCTGCTGCAGACTAACCTTGACTGAGAACCATTCACTCTCCTCTCTTTCTTCTCGTAAACATGCCTTACACCCTTGATGAAAAAACTCACTGTTTCTATTAGCTTACCTCCCACACCATACATTCTTAAGACTTTCCACAAAACATCTTTATCAACCCTCTCATATGCCTTCTCCAGATCCATAAATGCTACATACGAATTCATTTGCTTTTCTAAGTATTTCTCACATACATTCTTCAAAGCAAACACCTGATCCGCACATCCTCGACCACTTCTGAAACCCAATCTGATGCTCTCTACATGCCCACACCCTCTCAGTCAACAACCTCCCATACATTTTTACAGGGATATTCAATAAACGTATCCATCTGTAGTCTGGATATTCATATATATTTCCTTTACCTTTATACAGTGGCACTAGGCATGCATTCCACCAATCCTCAGGTACTTCACCACGATTCATACATACAATGAGTATCCTTGCCAACCAATCAATAGCATAGTCAATCCATATCTTATGAAATTTAACTGCAATACCTTCCACAACAGTTGCAGTGCCGCATTTCCTTTCCCGTAAGGGATTTCACCACCTCTTCTCTCTTCACCAAACCACGCTCCATGACTCTCCTACTTTGTATACCACCCCTTCCAAAACACCCCAGATATGCCACTTTATCATCAAGAAAATTTAACAATCCTTCTAAAAACTTACTCTGTCTCCTTCTCACTTCATCACTACCTGTTATCATTTCTCCTTTTGCCCCTTCACCAATTTTCCTAGTTGTTCTCTTGTCTTACGCACGTTATCTACCTCCTGACAAAACATCTTTTTATTCTCCCTAAAGTTTAATGATACACTTCTTTCATTTGCTCTCAGTTTCAATCCCTTCACCTTCCTCTTTACCTCCTGCCTCTTTCTCTTATACATCTCCCAACCATTTGCATTCCTTTCTTGTAAAATAACCCTCAACGGATCTTTTCTCCTTCAGTATCAACTTTAATTCTTCATCCCACCACTCATTACCCTTTCTAGTCGGCCCACTTCCCATCTTTCTCATGCCACATGCATGTCTTGCACATGTCATCATTCCCCTAAATACCTCCCAGTCATCACCCACGCCCGTCACTTCATTTACTCTCACCAGTCTCTGTTGATATTTCTTCACATAAGTGCCTTTCTAAGCTCACTTACTCTCACCACACTCTTCGCATGAATAATGTTTCCTCTTTTTCGAAAGTCTCTACAAATCTTCAACCTCTCCTTCACAATATAGCGAACTGACATCCCACCAGCCGCCCCTCTCAACACGTTTGCATCCAAAAGCCTCTCTTTAGCACGCCTCTTAACAAGCACGTAATCTGATAATGCCTATGGACCATCTTTCCTACTCACATTCGTATGCATGGGTATATCTCTCTTTTCAAACCTTGTATTCCCAATAACCAGTCTCTTTTCAGCACATGATTCCACAAGCCCCTCACCATTTCCCTTCACAACAGTGAATACCCCATGTGTACCAATTATATCCTCAACTGTCCTACTACTTACCTTCGCATATAATTCACCTATCACTAATACCCGGCTTCGTACATCAACACTGTTGACACTCACTCAGCTGATCCCACAACGTTTGCCTACCACGATCTTTCTTCTCATGGCTAAGTGCATAAGCACCAATATCACCCACCTCTCGCCATCCACTTTCAGTTCTACCTACATCAGTCTAGACTTTACTTCCTTATGCTATTACACACTCCCACAACTCCTGCTTTAGGAGAAGTGCTACTCCTTTCTTAGCTATTATCTTCTCACCAACCTCTGACTTTAATCGTAAGACTTTTCCAAACCATTCTTCCTCTTTACCCTTGAGCTTCGTTTCACTCAGATCCAGAACATCCAGGTTTCTTTCTTCAAACATAATACGTATCTCTCCTTTCTTCTCATCTTGGTTACATTTACACACACTCAGAAATTGAAAAATAATGGTGGGAGAGTTTCCAGCCCTACCGCTCCCGCCCCTTTTAGTCTCCTTCTGCGAAACGCGGAGAATACGGAGTTAGAATTCTCTCTCTCTCTCTCTCTCTCTCTCTCTCTCTCTCTCTCTCTCTCTCTCTCTCTCTCTCTCTCTCTCTCTCTCTCTCTCTCTCTCTCTCTCTCTGGACCACCTACGCCTCAGTCAGACTTGCCGCCACTCTTTAGGACGACAAGCGGTCAAGATTACTGTAGTTCATCCTAAAGTCATTTCCAGGCAGCTTGACCGTAGGTAACATGTGAAGCTATTTCCTGAAAAAAATAGTATATCCATCAAACGTTTGTTATATGGATCCTGATCTCTAGGGTCAAATAATTTCCCTCCCTACCATCCCTCTCTTCCACACACACACACACACACACACACAGAGTGACCCTGGTTCAGTACGGGTTAGGTTGTAGTCGGACCCGCGTAGTGTTCAACTTCATAGGGTGTTAGTCGGCCTACATCCAACCCAGGCGTTCATCTCCTCGCTCGGGGGTGGTCGATAAATGGGTATTTGGCTTAGGCTAGTGTGTGCGTGCGTGTGAATGTGTTTGTATTCATACATATAGTAGTAGGGATATAGTGCAAGGTGAAGAGACGAGGCATCAAGAGTGTAAAATCTCTCTCCTCAACACACAACTAGTAATGACAGATCATGCCGTGATATCACCGACCTCCACCCACTTGCAGTGGACTTATGCTCCATACTGGACTAGGTTGGGAGGAAATTCGGACAGAATTGAAGGCATTTTCAAGAGTTCGAATGTTCGGTCAACGAAAGAATGTGGGCAAAAGTAATTCTCTCAAAATGTTTTTCACTGTCGAGCCGACGACGTGCTGTTGAATTTTCATGTTTGTGGTGAGTGACCTTCCATCACTGGTAACCTCATCACAGGAACCACCCACCTGAGAATATCCGCTTTGATCAAACGCATCTAAAAAAAAGTCAGTGAAAATATAGAGAAAAACATGTGAAATAAGTAAACTAAAAACAGCGTGCACCTTCTCGTGGAATTAACCTAACCAGTGGTCTGACTGGTTCAACATATAACAGGAAACTTGAAAACTCTGACAATGTCTAGGTCTAAAAGCTAAGTAACCAACCAACCTGGTAGTTAAGGAGGTCCCTGAGGCAGGGGGTTAATCGAGTTTTCGGTCATTTAATTTGTTTTGGTCAGTTTCTTGTAATTTTACACGAGATCTGAGTAGACCATAACGAGGCGACGACTCCCACAAGTCCTCTGTGTTGTATGTGACTAGGCAAAGACTCATATACACCTCTCTCGTATGGTTAATGAGGATGCAACAAATTTCACACCCCTCTTTATGAGGGTACAATAACTTCCACACCCCTCGTTTTGAGGGTACAATAACTTCCACATCCGTCCTTATGAGGGTACAATAACTTCCACACCCCTCCTTATGAGGGTACAATAACTTCCACACCCCTCCTTATGAGGGTACAATAACTTCCACACCCCTCTTTATGAGGGTACAATAACTTCCACACCCCTCGTTTTGAGGGTACAATAACTTCCACACCCCTCTTTATGAGGGTACAATAACTTCCACACCCCTCCCAATGAGGGTACAAAAACTTCCAAACCCCTCCTTATAAGAGTATGAAAACTTCCACACCCCTCCTTATGGGGTTACAATAACTTCCACACCTCTCCTTATGGGGTTACAATAACTTCCACACCTATCCTTATGAGGGTACAATAACTTCCACACCTCTCCTTATGAGGGTACAATAACTTCCACACCTCTCCTTATGAGGGTACAATAACTTCCACACCCCTCCTTATGGGGTTACAATAACTTCCACACCTCTCCTTATGGGGTTACAATAACTTCCACACCTCTCCTTATGAGGGTACAATAACTTCCACACCTCTCCTTATGAGGGTACAATAACTTCCACACCTCTCCTTATGAGGGTACAATAACTTCCACACCTCTCCTTATGAGGGTACAATAACTTCCACACCTCTCCTTATGAGGGTACAATAACTTCCACACCTCTCCTTATGGGGTTACAATAACTTCCACACCTCTCCTTATGGGGTTACAATAACTTCCACACCTCTCCTTATGAGGGTACAATAACTTCCACACCTCTCCTTATGGGGTTACAATAACTTCCACACCTCTCCTTATGAGGGTACAATAACTTCCACACCTCTCCTTATGAGGGTACAATAACTTCCACACCTCTCCTTATGAGGGTACAATAACTTCCACACCTCTCCTTATGAGGGTTACAATAACTTCCACACCTCTCCTTATGAGGGTACAATAACTTCCACACCTCTCCTTATGAGGGTACAATAACTTCCACACCTCTCCTTATGGGGTTACAATAACTTCCACACCTCTCCTTATGGGGTTACAATAACTTCCACACCTCTCCTTATGAGGGTACAATAACTTCCACACCTCTCCTTATGAGGGTTACAATAACTTCCACACCTCTCCTTATGAGGGTACAATAACTTCCACACCTCTCCTTATGAGGGTACAATAACTTCCACACCTCTCCTTATGAGGGTACAATAACTTCCACACCCCTCCTTATGGGGTTACAATAACTTCCACACCTCTCCTTATGGGGTTACAATAACTTCCACACCTCTCCTTATGAGGGTACAATAACTTCCACACCTCTCCTTATGGGGTTACAATAACTTCCACACCTCTCCTTATGAGGGTACAATAACTTCCACACCCCTCCTTATGGGGTTACAATAACTTCCACACCTCTCCTTATGGGGTTACAATAACTTCCACACCTCTCCTTATGAGGGTACAATAACTTCCACACCTCTCCTTATGAGGGTACAATAACTTCCACACCTCTCCTTATGAGGGTACAATAACTTCAACACCCCTCCTTATGAGGGTACAATAACTTCCACACCTCTCCTTATGAGGGTACAATAACTTCCACACCTCTCCTTATGAGGGTACAATAACTTCCACACCTCTCCTTATGAGGGTACAATAACTTCCACACCTCTCCTTATGAGGGTACAATAACTTCCACACCTCTCCTTATGAGGGTACAATAACTTCCACACCTCTCCTTATGAGGGTACAATAACTTCCACACCTCTCCTTATGAGGGTACAATAACTTCCACACCTCTCCTTATGAGGGTACAATAACTTCCACACCTCTCCTTATGAGGGTACAAAATCGTCCACACTCCTCCTTATGAGGGTACAACAACTTCCACACCTCTCCTTATGAGGGTACAATAACTTCCACACCTCTCCTTATGAGGGTACAATAACTTCCACACCTCTCCTTATGAGGGTACAATAACTTCCACACCTCTCCTTATGAGGGTACAAAATCGTCCACACTCCTCCTTATGAGGGTACAACAACTTCCACACCTCTCCTTATGAGGGTACAATAACTTCCACACCTCTCCTTATGAGGGTACAATAACTTCCACACCTCTCCTTATGGGGTTACAATAACTTCCACACCTCTCCTTATGAGGGTACAACAACTTCCACACCTCTCCTTATTAGGTAAAATGACTTCCACTCCCCTTCTTATGAGGTTACAAAAATTTTCACAATACTCCTTATGAGGTTACAACAACTTCCACACTCTTCCTTTGAGGGTACAACAACTTCCACATCTGTCCTTATGAGGGTACAGCAACTTTCAAACCCCTCCTTATGAGGGTATAATAGCTTCCACACCCTTAATTATAAGGGTACAGTAACTTCCACAACCTTCCTATTAGCCTTATGAGGATGAAACAGCTTCCGTACTCTTCCTGTTAGGCTGATAATGGTGCAACAACCTCCACACACCTCCTGTGTGTGTGTGTGTGTGTGTGTGTGTGTGTGTGTGTGTGTGTGTGTGTGTGTGTGTGTGTGTGTGTGAGGTTCTTGAAAGTACAAGAATTTCAACAGCAATACACCAAGGGCCGTAAAGGCATAACAAATTCCCCTTTCGTCTGTAAGTTTTATGAGGGTAAAACGTTCACACCCGTCCTGTGAGGTTCATGAGGAAGAAGGACATCCACATAATTCCTATGAGAGTCTGTAAGTTGTTAGAACTCTTACACGCCTCCTGTGAGGAGTCATGAGGGAGCAACACTTTCCTTATGAGTGGTGGAAGAACTGGTTCCCTCCCAACCTTCCTGCCATATAAACTTTTGGAAATTATGAGTCATCAAAGTCTTGTAACTTCTTGCGTGGCTTCCCAAACCACAAATAAAAGTTTTGTTCTCAAGTGCGTCGTCTCCGAAGATTCTCTCTCGTCTTAATCTTCCTCGCTTTTTTCAAGATACGAGACCACTCCAATGAGTGACGATGAACTGCGTTGCGAAGCTGTACACAGACCATAGACAGATATGAACCTACTTAATTTCGACTGACTAAAAAGCGTTTTAAGGCGCCATAGCATATGTGTTTACATATGTAAGATGGAATGTGATGTGTTATTATTTGGTGACAATACTGGCAGTCTTTGGTAACTCATGGACAACAGATACCGTTGGTTAACCTGACTGATGTTCCCGAATATATGATGATGTGCTTTCAATAATCTTCAGCCTAATTGCATACAAATTACATAATACACACGCCAAATGGCGCCCTAGCTTCGTCTCTTCGATGTATATCAACTGACTGTTATATTTCTCTCTTGTGTCTCCCCTGATGATGTGATTATTACACGAAAGTGCACTTGGGACCTTGCGCAAAAATTATGATCCTCTCTAACATATATATATATATATATATATATATATATATATATATATATATATATATATATATATATATATATATATATATATATATATATATATATATATATATATATATATATTTTTTTTTTTTTTTTTTTTTTTTTTTATACTTTGTCGCTGTCTCCCGCGTTTGCGAGGTAGCGCAAGGAAACAGACGAAAGAAATGGCCCAACCCCCCCCCCATACACATGTACATACACACGTCCACACACGCAAATATACATACCTACACAGCTTTCCATGGTTTACCCCAGACGCTTCACATGCCTTGATTCAATCCACTGACAGCACGTCAACCCCTGTATACCACATGACTCCAATTCACTCTATTCCTTGCCCTCCTTTCACCCTCCTGCATGTTCAGGCCCCGATCACACAAAATCTTTTTCACTCCATCTTTCCACCTCCAATTTGGTCTCCCTCTTCTCCTCGTTCCCTCCACCTCCGACACATATATCCTCTTGGTCAATCTCTCCTCACTCATTCTCTCCATGTGCCCAAACCATTTCAAAACACCCTCTTCTGCTCTCTCAACCACGCTCTTTTTATTTCCACACATCTCTCTTACCCTTACGTTACTTACTCGATCAAACCACCTCACACCACACATTGTCCTCAAACATCTCATTTCCAGCACATCCATCCTCCTGCGCACATCTCTATCCATAGCCCACGCCTCGCAACCATACAACATTGTTGGAACCACTATTCCCTCAAACATATATATATATATATTTTTTTTTTATTCATTTTGCTTTGACGCTGTCCCCCGCGTTAGCGAGGTAGCGCAAAGAAACAGACGAAAGAATGGCCAAACCCACATATATACACATGTATATACATACACATCTACACACGCAAATATACATACCCATACATCTCAACGTATACATATATACACACACATACATACCCATATATACACATGCATATAATTCATACTGACTGCCTTTATTCATTCCCATCGCCACCTCGCCAAACATGAAAATAACCACCCCCTCCCCCCAAATGTGCGTGAGGTAGCGCTAGGAAAAGACAACAAAGGCCACTTTCGTTCACATTCAGTCTCAAGTTGTCATGTAATAACGCACCGAAACCAAATTCCCTTTCCACATCCAGGCCCCACAAAACTTTCCGTGGTTTACGCCAGACGCTTCACATACCGTGGTTCAATCCATTGACAGCACGTCGACCCTAGAATACCACGTCGTTCCAATTCACTCTATTCCTTGCACGCCTCTCACTCTCCTGCATGTTCAGGCCCCGATCACTCAAAATCTTTTTCACTCCATCATTCCACCTCCAATTTGGTCTCCCACTTCTCATCGTTCCCTCCACCTCTGACAAATATACCATCTTGGTCAATCTTTCCTCACTCATTCTCTCCATGTGACCAAACCATTTCAACACACCCACTTCTGCTCTCTGAACCACACTCTTTTTAATACCACATATCTCTCTTACCCTTACATTACTTACTCGATCAAACCACCTCACACCACATATTATCCCCAAACATCTCATTTCCAGCACATCAACCCTCCTCCGCACAACTCTATCCATAGCCCACGCCTCGCAACCATACAGCATTTTTGTAGCAACTATTCTTTCAAACATACCCATTTTTGCTTTCCGAGATAATGTTCTCGACTTTCACACATACTTCAACGCTCCCAGAACTTTCGCCTCCTCCCCCACCCTATGATTCCCTTCCGCTTCCATGGTTCCATCCGCTGCCAAATCCACTCCCAGATATCTAAAACACTTCAGTTCCTCCAGTTTTTCCCCATTCAAACTTACCTCCCAATTGACTTGTCCCTCAACCCTACTGTACCTGAGAACTTTGCTCTTATTCACATTTACTCTCACCTTTCTTATTTCAGAGACTTTACCAAACTCAGTCACCAGCTTCTGCAGTTTCTCACACGAATTAGCCACCAGCGCTGTATCATCAGCGAGCAACAACTGACTCACTTCACAAGCTCTCTCATCCACAACAGACTGCATACTTGCCCATCTTTAGAAATCTCTTGCGTTCACCTCCCTAACAACCCCATCCATAAACAGTTTAAACAACCATGGAAACATCACACACCCCTGCCGCAAACCTACATTCACTGAGAACCAATCACTTTCCTCACCTTCCTACACGTACACATGCCTTACATCCTAGATAAAAACTTTTCACTGCTTCCAACAACTTGCCTCCCACAACATATATTCTTAATACCTTCCACAGAGCATCTCTATCAAATCTATCATATACCTTCTCTAGATCCATAAATGCTACATACAAATCCATTTGCTTTTCTAAGTATTTCTCATATACATTCTTAAAAGCAAACACCTGATACACACATCCTCTACCACTTCTTAAACCATACTGCACTTTCCCAATCTGATGCTCTGTATATGCCTTCACCCTCTCAATCAATACCCTCCCATATATATATATATATATATATATATATATATATATATATATATATATATATATATATATATATATATATATATACATGTATTTTATTTATTTATTTATTATACTTTGTCGCTGTCTCCCGCGTTTGCGAGGTAGCGCAAGGAAACAGACGAAAGAAATGGCCCAACACCCCCCATACACATGTATATACATACGTCCACACACGCAAATATACGTACCTACACAGCTTTCCATGGTTTACCCCAGACGCTTCACATGCCTTGATTCAATCCACTGACAGCACGTCAACCCCGATATACCATATCGCTCCAATTCACTCTATTCTTTGCCCTCCTTTCACCCTCCAGCATGTTCAGGCCCCGATCACACAAAATCGTTTTCACTCCATCTTTCCACCTCCAAATTGGTCTCCCTCTTCTCCTCGTTCCCTCCACCTCCGACACATATATCCTCTTGGTCAATCTTTCCTCACTCATTCTCTCCATGTGCCCAAACCACTTCAAAACACCCTCTTCTGCTCTCTCAACCACGCTCTTTTTATTTCCACACATCTCTCTTACCCTTATGTTACTCACTCGATCAAACCACCTCACACCACACATTGTCCTCAAACATCTCATTTCCAGCACATCCATCCTCCTGCGCACAACTCTATCCATAGCCCACGCCTCGCAACCATACAACATTGTTGGAACCACTATTCCTTCAAACATACCCATTTTTGCTTTCCGAGATAATGTTCTCGACTTCCACACATTCTTCAAGGCTCCCAGAATTTTCGCCCCCTCCCCCACCCTATGATCCACTTCCGCTTCCATGGTTCCATCCGCTGCCAGATCCACTCCCAGATATCTAAAACACTTCACTTCCTCCAGTTTTTCTCCATTCAAACTCACCTCCCAATTGACTTGACCCTCAACCCTACTGTACCTAATAACCTTGCTCTTATTCACATTTACTCTTAACTTTCTTCTTCCACACACTTTACCAAACTCAGTCACCAGCTTCTGCAGTTTCTCACATGAATCAGCCACCAGCGCTGTATCATCAGCGAACAACAACTGACTCACTTCCCAAGCTCTCTCATGCCCAACAGACTTCATACTTGCCCCTCTTTCCAAAACTCTTGCATTTACCTCCTTAACAACCCCATCCATAAACAAATTAAACAACCATGGAGACATCACACACCCCTGCCGCAAACCTACATTCACTGAGAACCAATCACTTTCCTCTCTTCCTACACGTACACATGCCTTACATCCTCGATAAAAACTTTTCACTGCTTCTAACAACTTGCCTCCCACACCATATATTCTTAATACCTTCCACAGAGCATCTCTATCAACTCTATCATATGCCTTCTCCAGATCCATAAATGCTACATACAAATCCATTTGCTTTTCTAAGTATTTCTCACATACATTCTTCAAAGCAAACACCTGATCCACACATCCTCTACCACTTCTGAAACCACACTGCTCTTCCCCAATCTGATGCTCTGTACATGCCTTCACCCTCTCAATCAATACCCTCCCATATAATTTACCAGGAATACTCAACAAACTTATACCACTGTAATTTGAGCACTCACTCTTATATCCTTTGCCTTTGTACAATGGCACTATGCACGCATTCCGCCAATCCTCAGGCACCTCACCATGAGTCATACATACATTAAATAACCTTACCAACCAGTCAACAATACAGTCACCCCCTTATTTAATAAATTCCACTGCAATACCATCCAAACCTGCTGCCTTGCCGGCTTTCATCTTCCGCAAAGCTTTTACTACTTCTTCTCTGTTTACCAACTCATTTTCCCTAACCCTCTCACTTTGCACACCACCTCGACCAAAACACCCTATATCTGCCACTCTATCATCAAACCCATTCAACAAACCTTCAAAATACTCACTCCATCTCCACATCACAACTACTTGTTATCACCTCCCCATTTGCGCCCTTCACTGAAGTTCCCATTTGCTCCCTTGTCTTACGCACTTTATTTACCTCCTTCCAGAACATCTTTTTATTCTCCCTAAAATTTAATGATACTCTCTCACCTCAACTCTCATTTGCCCTTTTTTTCACCTCTTGCACCTTTCTCTTGACATCCTGTCTCTTTCTTTTATACATCTCCCACTCAATTGCATTTTTTCCCTGCAAAAATCGTCCAAATGCCTCTCTCTTCTCTTTCACTAAAAATCTTACTTCTTCATCCCACCACTCACTACCCTTTCTAATCAACCCACCTCCCACTCTTCTCATGCCACAAGCATCTTTTGAGCAATCCATCACTGATTCCCTAAATACATCCCATTCCTCGCCCACTCCCCTTACTTCCATTGTTCTCACCTTTTTCCATTCTGTACTCAGTCTCTCCTGGTACTTCCTCACACAGGTCTCCTTCCCAAGCTCACTTACTCTCACCACCCTCTTCACCCCATATATATATATATATATATATATATATATATATATATATATATATATATATATATATATATATATATATATATATATATATATATATATATATATATATATATATACATATATATATATATATATATATTTATATATATATTTTTTTTTTTGCTTTGTCGCTGTCTCCCGCGTTTGCGAGGTAGCGCAAGGAAACAGACGAAAGAAATGGCCCAACCCACCCCCATACACATGTATATACATACGTCCACACACTCAAATATACATACCTACACAGCTTTCCATGGTTTACCCCAGACGCTTCACATGCCTTGATTCAATCCACTGATAGCACGTCAACCCCGGTATACCACATCGCTCCAATTCACTCTATTCCTTGCCCTCCTTTCACCCTCCTGCATGTTCAGGCCCCGATGACACAAAATCTTTTTCACTCCATCTTTGCACCTCCAATTTGGTCTCCCTCTTCTCCTCGTTCCCTCCACCTCCGACACATATATCCTCTTGGTCAATCTTTCCTCACTCATTCTCTCCATGTGCCCAAACCATTTCAAAACACCCTCTTCTGCTCTCTCAACCACGCTCTTTTTATTTCCACACATCTCTCTTACCCTTACGTTACTTACTCGATCAAACCACCTCACACCACACATTGTCCTCAAACATCTCATTTCCAGCACATCCATCCTCCTGCGCACAACTCTATCCATAGCCCACGCCTCGCAACCATACAACATTGTTGGAACCACTATTCCTTCAAACATACCCATTTTTGCTTTCCGAGATAATGTTCTCGACTTCCACACATTCTTCAAGGCCCCAGAATTTTCGCCCCCCTCCCCCCACCCTATGATCCACTTCCGCTTCCATGGTTCCATCCGCTGCCAGATCCACTCCCAGATATCTAAAACACTTCACTTCCTCCAGTTTTTCTCCATTCAAACTCACCTCCCAATTGACTTGACCCTCAACCCTACTGTACCTAATAACCTTGCTCTTATTCACATTTACTCTTAACTTTCTTCTTCCACACACTTTACCAAACTCAGTCACCAGCTTCTGCAGTTTCTCACATGAATCAGCCACCAGCGCTGTATCATCAGCGAACAACAACTGACTCACTTCCCAAGCTCTCTCATCCCAAACAGACTTCATACTTGCCCCTCTTTCCAAAACTCTTGCATTTACATCCCTAACAACCCCATCCATAAACAAATTAAACAACCATGGAGACATCACACACCCCTGCCGCAAACCTACATTCACTGAGATCCAATCACTTTCCTCTCTTCCTACACGTACACATGCCTTACATCCTCGATAAAAACTTTTCACTGCTTCTAACAACTTGCCTCCCACACCATATATTCTTAATACCTTCCACAGAGCATCTCTATCAACTCTATCATATGCCTTCTCCAGATCCATAAATGCTACATACAAATCCATTTGCTTTTCTAAGTATTTCTCACATACATTCTTCAAAGCAAACACCTGATCCACACATCCTCTACCACTTCTGAAACCACACTGCTCTTCCCCAATCTGATGCTCTGTACATGCCTTCACCCTCTCAATCAATACCCTCCCATATAATTTACCAGGAATACTCAACAAACTTATACCTTTGTAATTTGAGCACTCACTCTTATCCCCTTTGCCTTTGTACAATGGCACTATGCACGCATTCCGCCAATCCTCAGGCACCTCACCATGAGTCATACATACATTAAATAACCTTACCAACCAGTCAACAATACAGTCACCCCCTTTTTTAATAAATTCCACTGCAATACCATCCAAACCTGCTGCCTTGCCGGCTTTCATCTTCCGCAAAGCTTTTACTACCTCTTCTCTGTTTACCAAATCATTTTCCCTAACCCTCTCACTTTGCACACCACCTCGACCAAAACACCCTATATCTGCCACTCTATCATGAAAGATATTCAACAAACCCTCAAAATACTCACTCCCTCTCCTTCTCACATCACCACTACCTGTTATCACCTCCCCATTTGCTCCCTTCACTGAAGTTCCCATTTGCTCCCTTGTCTTACGCACTTTATTTACCTCCTTCCAGAACATCTTTTTTTTCTCCCTAAAATTTAATGATACTCTCTCACCTCAACTCTCATTTGCCCTTTTTTTCACCTCTTGCACCTTTCTCTTGACCTCCTGTCTCTTTCTTTTATACATCTCCCACTCAATTGCATTATTTCCCTGCAAAAATCGTCCAAATGCCTCTCTCTTCTCTTTCACTAATACTCTTACTTCTTCATCCCACCACTCACTACCCTTTCTAATCAACCCACCTCCCACTCTTCTCATGCCACAAGCATCTTTTGCGCAATCCATCACTGAATCCCTAAATACATCCCATTCCTCCCCCACTCCCCTTACTTCCATTGTTCTCACCTTTTTCCATTCTGTACTCAGTCTCTCCTGGTACTTCCTCACACAAGTCTCCTTCCCAAGCTCACTTACTCTCACCACCCTCTTCACCCCAACATTCACTCTTCTTTTCTGAAAACCCATGCAAATCTTCACCTTAGCCTCCACAAGATAATGATCAGACATCCCTCCAGTTGCACCTCTCAGCACATTAACATATCCTTGGAGATAGGGGAGAAAGAATACTTCCCACGTATTCCCTGCGTGTCGTACAAGGCGACTAAAAGGGGAGGGAGCGGGGGGCTGGAAATCCTCCCCTCTCGTTTTTTTTTTTTCTAATTTCCAAAAGAAGGAACAGAGATGCGGGCCAGGTGAGGATATTCCCTCAAAGTCCCAGTACTCTGTTCTTAATGCTACCTCGCTATTGCGGGAAATGGCGAATAGTATAAATATATATATATATATATATATATATATATATATATATATATATATATATATATATATATATATATATATATATATATATATATATATTGGAAAGGTTCCACGTGTACTTTCGTGTAATAATCACATCATCATGGCGTCCGAGCTTCGTCTCTTCGATGTATATCAACTGACTGCTATATTTCTCTCTTGTGTCTCCCCTGATAATGTGATTATTACACGAAAGTGCACTGGAATCTTTTCGTGTTTCATTTTACCCGTGGACTCATAGGAATATATATATATATATATATATATATATATATATATATATATATATATATATATATATATATATATATATATATATATATATATATATATATATATATATATATATATATATATATATATATGATTCCTCTCGTGTCGTAGAAAGCGACTAGAGGGGACGGGAGCGGGGGGCCAGAAATCCTCCCCTCCTAGTATTAACTTTCTAAAAGGGAAACAGAAGAAGGAGTCACGCGGCGAGTGCTCATCCTCCTCGAAGGCTCAGAGTGGGGTGCCTAAATGTGTGTGGATGTAACCAAGATGTGAAAAAAGGAGAGATAGGTAGTATGTTTGAGGAAAGGACCCTGGATGTTTTGGCTCTGAGTGAAACGAAGCTCAAGGGTAAAGGGGAAGAGTGGTTTGGGAATGTCTTGGGAGTAAAGTCAGGGGTTAGTGAGAGGACAAGAGCAAGGGAAGGAGTAGCAATACTCCTGAAACAGGAGTTGTGGGAGTATGTGATAGAATGTAAGAAAGTAAATTCTCGATTAATATGGGTAAAACTGAAAGTTGATGGAGAGAGGTGGGTGATTATTGGTGCATATGCACCTGGGCATGAGAAGAAAGATCATGAGAGGCAAGTGTTTTGGGAGCAGCTGAATGAGTGTGTTAGTGGTTTTGATGCACGAGACCGGGTTATAGTGATGGGTGATTTGAATGCAAAGGTGAGTAATGTGGCAGTTGAGGGAATAATTGGTATACATGGTGTGTTCAGTGTTGTAAATGGAACTGGCGAAGAGCATGTAGATTTATGTGTTGAAAAAAGACTGATGATTTGAAATACCTGGTTTAGAAAGCGAGATATACATAAGTATACTTATGTAAGTAGGAGAGATGGCCAGAGAGCGTTATTGGATTACGTGTTTATTGACAGGCGTGCGAAAGAGAGACTTTTGGATGTTAATGTGCTGAGAGGTGCAACTAGAGGGATGTCTGATCATTATCTTGTGGAGCCTAAGGTGAAGATTTGTATGGGTTTTCAGAAAAGAAGAGCGAATAATGTTGGGGTGAAGAGGGTGGTGAGAGTAAGTGAGCTTGGGAAGGAGACCTGGTGTGGAAGTACCAGGAGAGACTGAGTACAGAATGGAAAAAGGTGAGAACAATGGAAGTAAGGGGAGTGGGGGAGGAATGGGATGTATTTAGGGAATCAGTGATGGATTGCGCAAAAGATGCTTGTGGCATGAGAAGAGTGGTAGGTGGGTTGATTAGAAAGGGTAGTGAGTGGTGGGATGAAGAAGTAAGAGTATTAGTGAAAGAGAAGAGAGAGGCATTTGGACGATTTTTGCAGGGAAAAAATGCAATTGAGTGGGAGATGTATAAAAGAAAGAGACAGGAGGTCAAGAGAAAGGTGCAAGAGGTGAAAAAAAGGGCAAATGAGAGTTGGGGTGAGAGAGTATCATTAAACTTTAGGGAGAATAAAAAGATGTTCTGGAAGGAGGTAAATAAAGTGCGTAAGACAAGGGAGCAAATGGGAACTTCAGTGAAGGGCGCAAATGGGGAGGTGATAACAAGTAGTGATGATGTGAGAAGGAGATGGAGTGAGTATTTTGAAGGTTTGTTGAATGTGTTTGATGATAGAGTGGCAGATATAGGGTGTTTTGGTCGAGGTGGTGTGCAAAGTGAGAGGGTTAGGGAAAATGATTTGGTAAACAGAGAAGAGGTAATGGAAGCTTTGCGTAAGATGAAAGCCGGCAAGGCAGCAGGTTTGGATGGTATTGCAGTGGAATTTATTAAAAAAGGGGGTGACTGTATTGTTGAGTGGTTGGTAAGGTTATTTAATGTATGTATGACTCATGGTGAGGTGCCTGAGGATTGGCGGAATGCGTGCATAGTGCCATTGTACAAAGGCAAAGGGGATAAGAGTGAGTGCTCAAATTACAGTGGTATAAGTTTGTTGAGTATTCCTGGTAAATTATATGGGAGGGTATTGATTGAGAGGGTGAAGGCATGTACAGAGCATCAGATTATGGAAGAGCAGTGTGGTTTCAGAAGTGGTAGAGGATGTGTGGATCAGGTGTTTGCTTTGAAGAATGTATGTGAGAAATACTTAGAAAAGCAAATGGATTTGTATGTAGCATTTATGGATCTGGAGAAGGCATATGATAGAGTTGATAGAGATGATCTGTGGAAGGTATTAAGAATATATGGTGTGGGAGGAAACTTGTTAGAAGCAGTGAAAAGTTTTTATCGAGGATGTAAGGCATGTGTAAGTGTAGGAAGAGAGGAAAGTGATTGGTTCTCAGTGAATGTAGGAATGCGGCAGGGGTGTGTGATGTCTCCATGGTTGTTTAATTTGTTTATGGATGGGGTTGTTAGGGAGGTAAATGCAAGTTTGAAGTCTGTTGGGGATGAGAGAGCTTGGGAAGTGAGTCAGTTGTTGTTCGCTGATGATACAGCGCTGGTGGTTGATTCATGTCAGAAACTGCAGAAGCTGGTAACTGAGTTTGGTAAAGTGTGTGGAAGAAGAAAGTTAAGAGTAAATGTGAATAAGAGCAAGGTTATTAGGTACAGTAGGGTTGAGGGTCAAGTCAATTGGGAGTTGAATTTGAATGGAGAAAAACTGGAGGAAGTGAAGTGTTTTAGATATCTGGGAGTGGATCTGGCAGCGGATGGAACCATGGAAGCGGAAGTGGATCATAGGGTGGGGGAGGGGGCGAAAATTCTGGGGGCCTTGAAGAATGTGTGGAAGTCGAGAACATTATCTCGGAAAGCAAAAATGGGTATGTTTGAAGGAATAGTGGTTCCAACAATATTGTATGGTTGCGAGGCGTGGGCTATGGATAGAGTTGTGCGCAGGAGGATGGATGTGCTGGAAATGAGATGTTTGAGGACAATGTGTGGTGTGATGTGGTTTGATCGAGTGAGTAACGTAAGGGTAAGAGAGATGTGTGGAAATAAAAAGAGCGTGGTTGAGAGAGCAGAAGAGGGTGTTTTGAAGTGGTTTGGGCACATGGAGAGAATGAGTGAGGAAAGATTGACCAAGAGGATATATGTGTCGGAGGTGGAGGGAACGAGGAGAAGAGGGAGACCAAATTGGAGGTGCAAAGATGGAGTGAAAAAGATTTTGTGTGATCGGGGCCTGAACATGCAGGAGGGTGAAAGGAGGGCAAGGAATAGAGTGAATTGGAGCGATGTGGTATACCGGGGTTGACGTGCTGTCAGTGGATTGAATCAAGGCATGTGAAGCGTTTGGGGTAAACCATGGAAAGATGTGTAGGTATGTATATTTGCGTGTGTGGACATGTGTATGGGGGTTGGGGTTGGGTCATTTCTGTCGTCTGTTTCCTTGCGCTACATCGCAAACGCGGGAGACAGCGACAAAGTATAATAAAAAAAATATAATATATATATATATATATATATATATATATATATATATATATATATATATATATATATATATATATATATATATATATATATATATATATATGAAAGAGAAGAGAGAGGAATTTGGACGATTTTTGCAGGGAAAAAATGAAATTGAGTGGGAGACGTATAAAATGAAGAGACAGGAGGTCAAGAGAAAGGTGCAAGAGGTGAAAAAAAGGGCAAATGAGAGTTGGGGTGAGAGAGTATCATTAAATTTTAGGGAGAATAAAAAGATGTTCTGGAAGGAGGTAAATAAAGTGCGTAAGACAAGGGAGCAAATGGGAACTTCAGTGAAGGGCGCAAATGGGGAGGTGATAACAAGTAGTGGTGATGTGAGAAGGAGATGGAGTGAGTATTTTGAAGGTTTGTTGAATGTGTTTGATGATAGAGTGGCAGATATAGGGTGTTTTGGTCGAGGTGGTGTGCAAAGTGCGAGGGTTAGGGAAAATGAGTTGGTAAACAGAGAAGAAGTAGTAAAAGCTTTGCGGAAGATGAAAGCCGGCAAGGCAGCAGGTTTGGATGGTATTGCAGTGGAATTTATTAAAAAAGGGGGTGACTGTATTGTTGACTGGTTGGTAAGGTTATTTAATGTATGTATGACTCATGGTGAGGTGCTTGAGGATTGGCGGAATGCGTGCATAGTGCCATTGTACAAAGGCAAAGGGGATAAGAGTGAGTGCTCAAATTACAGAGGTATAAGTCTGTTGAGTATTCCTGGCAAATTATATGGGAGGGTATTAATTGAGAGGGTGAAGGCATGTACAGAGCATCAGATTGGGGAAGAGCAGTGTGGTTTCAGAAGTGGTATAGGATGTGTGGATCAGGTGTTTGCTTTGAAGAATGTATGTGAGAAGTACTTAGAAAAGCAAATGGATTTGTATGTAGCATTTATGGATCTGGAGAAGGCATGTGATAGAGTTGATAGAGATGCTCTGTGGAAGGTATTAAGAATATATGGTGTGGGAGGCAAGTTGTTAGAAGCAGTGAAAAGTTTTTATCGAGGATGTAAGGCATGTGTACGTGTAGGAAGAGAGGAAAGTGATTGGTTCTCAGTTAATGTAGGTTTGCGGCAGGGGTGTGTGATGTCTCCATGGTTGTTTAATTTGTTTATGGATTGGGTTGTTAGGGAGGTGAATGCAAGAGTTTTGGAAAGAGGGGCAAGTATGAGGTCTGTTGGGGATGAGAGAGCTTGGGAAGTGAGTCAGTTATTGTTCGCTGTTGATACAGCGCTGGTGGCTGATTCATGTGAGAAATTGCAGAAGCTGGTGACTGAGTTTGGTAAAGTGTGTGAAAGAAGAAAGTTAAGAGTAAATGTGAATAAGAGCAAGGTTATTAGGTACAGTAGGGTTGAGGGTCAATTCAATTGGGAGGTGAGTTTGAATGGAGAAAAACTGGAGGAAGTGAAGTGTTTTAGATATCTGGGAGTGGATCTGGCAGCGGATGGAACCATGGAAGCGGAAGTGGAACATAGGGTGGGGGAGGGGGCGAAAATTCTGGGAGCCTTGAAGAATGTGTGGAAGTCGAGAACATTATCTCGGAAAGCAAAAATGGGTATGTTTGAAGGAATAGTGGTTCCAACAATGTTGTACGGTTGCGAGGCGTTGACTATGGATAGAGTTGTGCGCAGGAGGATGGATGTGCTGGAAATGAGATGTTTGAGGAACAATGTGTGGTGTGAGGTGGTTTGATCGAGTAAGTAACGTAGGGTAAGAGAGATGTGTGGAAATAAAAAGAGCGTGGTTGAGAGAGCAGAAGAGGGTGTTTTGAAATGGTTTGGTCACATGGAGAGAATGAGTGAGGAGAGATTGACCAAGAGGATATATGTGTCGGAGGTGGAGGGAACGAGAAGAAGAGGGAGACCAAATTGGAGGTGGAAAGATGGAGTGAAAAAGATTTTGTGTCATCGGGGCCTGAACATGCAGGAGGGTGAAAGGAGGGCAAGGAATAGAGTGAATTGGAGCGATGTGGTATACCGGGGTTGACGTGCTATCAGTGGATTGAATCAAGGCATGTGAAGCGTCTGGGGTAAACCATGGAAAGCTGTGTAGGTATGTATATTTGAGTGTGTGGACGTATGTATATACATGTGTATGGGGGTGGGTTGGGCCATTTCTTTCGTCTGTTTCCTTGCGCTACCTCGCAAACGCGGGAGACAGCGACAAAGCAAAAAAAAAAAAAAAAAATGTATATGTATATATATATATATATATGTATATATATATATATATATATATATATATATATATATATATATATATATATATATATATATATGTATATATACATACATATATATATATATATATATTTATATATATATATATATATATATATATATATATATATATATATATATATTTTTCTTTTTTTTTTATTATACCTTGTCGCTGTCTCCCGTGTTTGCGAGGTAGCGCAAGGAAACAGACGAAAGAAATGGCCCTACCCCCTCCCATACACATGTATATACATACATCCACACACGCAAATATACATACCTACACAGCTTTCCATGGTTTACCCCAGACGCTTCACATGCCTTGATTCAATCCACTGACAGCACGTCAACCCTGGTATACCACATCGCTCCAATTCACTCTATTCCTTGCCCTCCTTTCACCCTCCTGCATATTCAGGCCCCGATCACACAAAATCTTTTTCATTCCATCTTTCCACCTCCAATTTGGTCTCCCTCTTCTCCTCGTTCCCTCCACCTCCGACACATATATCCTCGTGGTCAATCTTTCCTCACTCATTCTCTCCATGTGCCCAAACCACTTCAAAACACCCTCTTCTGCTCTCTCAACCACGCTCTTTTTATTTCCACACATCTCTCTTACCCTTACGTTACTCACTCGATCAAACCACCTCACACCACACATTGTCCTCAAACATCTCATATCCAGCACATCCATCCTCCTGCGCACAACTCTATCCATAGCCCACGCCTCGCAACCATACAACATTGTTGGAACCACTATTCCTTCAAACATACCCATTTTTGCTTTCCGAGATAATGTTCTCGACTTGCACACATTGTTCAAGGCCCCTAGAATTTTCGCCCCCTCCCCCACCCTATGATCCACTTCCGCTTCCATGGTTCCATCCGCTGCCAGATCCACTCCCAGATATCTAAAACACTTCACTTCCTCCAGTTTTTCTCCATTCAAACTCAACTCCTAATTGACTTGACCCTCAACCCTACTGTACCTAGTAACCTTGCTCTTATTCACATTTACTCTTAACTTTCTTTTTCCACACACTTTACCAAACTCAATCACCAGCTTCTGCAGTTTCTGACATGAATCAGCCACCAGCGCTGTATCATCAGCGAACAACAACTGACTCACTTCCCAAGCTCTCTCATCCCCAACAGACTTCATACTTGCCCCTCTTTCCAAAACTCTTGCATTTACCTCCCTAACAACCCCATCCATAAACAAATTAAACAACCATGGAGACATCACACACCCCTGCCGCATTCCTACATTCACTGAGAACCAATCAGTTTCCTCTCTTCCTACACGTACACATGCCTTACATCCTCGATAAAAACTTTTCACTGCTTCTAACAACTTGCCTCCCACACCATATATTCTTAATACCTTCCACAGATCATCTCTATCAACTCTATCATATGCCTTCTCCAGATCCATAAATGCTACTACAAATCCATTTGCTTTTCTAAGTATTTCTCACATACATTCTTCAAAGCAAACACCTGATCCACACATCCTCTACCACTTCTGAAACCACACTGCTCTTCCCCAATCTGATGCTCTGTACATGCCTTCACCCTCTCAATCAATACCCTCCCATATAATTTACCAGGAATACTCAACAAACTTATACCTCTGTAATTTGAGCACTCACTCTTATCCCCTTTGCCTTTGTACAATGGCACTATGCACGCATTCCGCCAATCCTCAGGCACCTCACCATGAGTCATACATACATTAAATAACCTTACCAACCACTCAACAATACAGTCACCCCCTTTTTTAATAGATTCCACTGCAATACCATCCAAACCTGCTGCCTTGCCGGCTTTCATCTTCCGCAAAGCTTTCACTACCTCTTCTCTGTTTACCAAATCATTTTCCCTAACCCTCTCACTTTGCACACCACCTCGACCAAAACACCCTATATCTGCCACTCTATCATCAAACACATTCAACAAACCTTCAAAAAACTCACTCCATCTCCTTCTCACATCACCACTACTTGTTATCACCTCCCTATTTGCGCCCTTCACTGAAGTTCCCATTTGCTCCCTTGTCTTACGCACTTTATTTACCTCCTTCCAGAACATCTTTTTATTCTCCCTAAAATTTAATGATACTCTCTCACCCCAACTCTTATTTGCCCTTTTTTTCACCTCTTGCACCTTTCTCTTGACCTCCTGTCTCTTTCTTTTATACATCTCTCACTCAATTGCATTTTTTCCCTGCAAAAATCGTCCAAATGCCTCTCTCTTCTCTTTCACTAATACTCTTACTTCTTCATCCAACCATTCACTACCCTTTCTAATCAACCCACCTCCCACTCTTCTCATGCCACAAGCATCTTTTGCGCAATCCATCACTGATTCCCTAAATACATCCCATTCCTCCCCCACTCCCCTTACTTCCATTGTTCTCACCTTTTTCCATTCTGTACTCAGTCTCTCCTGGTACTTCCTCACACAGGTCTCCTTGCCAAGCTCACTTACTCTCACCACCCTCTTCACCCCAACATTATTCGCTCTTCTTTTCTGAAAACCCATACAAATCTTCACCTTAGCCTCCACAAGATAATGATCAGACATCCCTCCAGTTGCACCTCTCAGCACATTAACATCCAAAAGTCTCTCTTTCGCACGCCTGTCAATTAACACATAATCCAATAACGCTCTCTGGCCATCTCTTCTACTTGCATAAGTATACTTATGTATATCTCGCTTTTTAAACCAGGTATTCCCAATCATCAGTCCTTTTTCAGCACATAAATCTACAAGCTCTTCACCATTTCCATTTACAACACTGAACACCCCATGTAAACCAATTATTCCCTCAACTGCCACATTACTCACCTTTGCATTCAAATCACCCATCACTATAACCCGGTCTCGTGCATCAAAACCACTAACACACTCATTCAGCTGCTCCCAAAACACTTGCCTCTCATGATCTTTCTTCTCATGCCCGGGTGCATATGCACCAATAATCACCCACCTCTCTCCATCAACTTTCAGTTTTACACATATTAATCGAGAATTTACTTTCTTACATTCTATCACATACTCCCACAACTCCTGTTTCAGGAGTATTGCTACTCCTTCCCTTGCTCTTGTCCTCTCACTAACCCCTGACTTTACTCCCCAGACATTCCCAAACCACTCTTCCCCTTTACCCTTGAGCTTCGTTTCACTCAGAGCCAAAACATCCAGGTTCCTTTCCTCAAACATACTACCTATCTCTCCTTTTTTCACATCTTGGTTACATCCACACACATTTAGGCACCCCACTCTGAGCCTTCGAGGAGGATGAGCACTCCCCGCGTGACTCCTATATATATATATATATATATATATATATATATATATATATATATATATATATATATATATATATGACTCCTATATATATATATATATATATATATATATATATATATATATATATATATATATATATATATATATATATATATATATATATATATATATATATATATATATATATATATATATATATATATATATATATATATTATTTATTATTATTCTACTTATTTTACTTTGCTTTGTCGATGTCTCCCTCGTTAGCGAGGTAGTGCAACGATACAGACGAAACAATGGCCCAACCACGCACGTACACATGTATATACATACACGTCCACACACGGAAATATATATACTAATACATCTCAACGTATACATATATATACACACACACAGACATATACATATATACACATGTGCGTAATTCATACTGTCTTCTTTTATTCATTCACATCGCCATCTCACCGCACATGAAATAACAACCCCTCCCCCTCATATGTGCGAGGTAGCGCTAGGAAAAGACAACAAAGGCCACATTCGTTCAAATTCAGTCTCTAGCTGTCATATAATAATATACCAAAACCACACCTCCATTTCTACAACCAGGCACCACAGACCTTTCCGTGGTTTACCCCAGACGCTTCACATGTCCTGGTTCAATCATATCACATCCTTCCAATTCAATCTATTCCTTGCACGCCTTTCACCCTAATGCATGTTCAGGCCCCGATCACTCATAATCTTTTTCACTCCATATTTCCACCTCCAATTTGGTCTCCCATTTCTCCTCGTTCCCTCTACCTCTGACACCTGTATCTTCTTGGTCAATCTTTCCTCACTCATTCTCTCCATGTGACCAAACCATTTCAAAACACCCTCTTCTGCTCTCTCAACCACACTCTTTTTATTACCACACATCTCTCTTACCCTATTATTACTTACTCGATCATTTCACCTCACACCACATATTGTCCTCAGGACATCTCATTTCCACCACATCCACCCTCCTGCGCACAACTCTATCCATAGTCAACGCCTCGCAACCATATAACATTGCTGGAACCACTATTCCTTCAAACATACCCATTTTTGCTTTCCGAGATAATGTTCTCGACTTCCACACCTTCTTCAACGCTCCCAGAATTATCGCCCCCTTCCCCACCCTATGATTCACTTCCGCTTCCATGGTTCCATCCGCTGCCAATCCACTCCCAGATATCTAAAACACTTCATTTCCCCCAGTTTTTCTCCATATAAACTTACCTCCCAGTTGTCTTGACCCTCAACCCTACCGTACCTAATAACCTTGCTCTTATTCACATCTACTCTCAACTTTCTTCTCTCACACACTTTACCAAACTCAGTCACCAGGTTCTGCAGTTTCTCACACGAATCAGCCACCAGCGCCCTATAATCAGCGAACAACAACTGACTCACTTCCCAAGCTCTATCATCCACAACAGACTGCATGCTTTCTCTTGTTTCCAAAGCTCTTGCATTCACCTCTCTAACAACCCCATCCATAAACAAATTAAACAACCATGTAGACATCAAACACCCCTGCCGCAAACCTACATTCACTGAGAGCCAATCACTTTCCTCTCTTCCTACACGTACACATGCCCTACATCCTCGATAAAAACTTTTCACTGCCTCCAACAACTTGCCTCCCACACCATATATTCTTAATACCTTCCACAGAGCATTTCTATCAACTGCATCACATGCCTTCTCCAGATCTATAAATGTTACATACAAATCCATTTGCTTTTCTAAGTATTTCTCACATACCTTCTTCAAAGCAAACACCTGATCCACACATTCTCTACCACTTCTGAAACCACACTGCTCTTCCACAAACTGATGCTCTGTACATGCCTTCACCCTCTCAATCAATCACTCCCATATAATTTACCAGGAATACTCAACAAACTTATACCTCTGTAATTTGAGCACTCACCCTTATCCGCTTTGCCTTTGTACAATGGCACTTTGCAAGCATTCCGCCAATCCTCAAGCACCTCACCATGAATTATACATACATTAAATAACCTTACCAACCAGTCAACAATACAGTCACCCCCTTTTTTGATAAAATCCATTGCAATACCATCCAAATCCGCTCCCTGCCGGCTTTCATCTTCCGCAAAGCTTTTACTACCTCTTCTCTGTTTACCAAATCATTTTCCCTAACCCTCTCACTTTGCACAGCGCCTCGACCAAAACACCCTATATCTGCCACTCTTTCATCAAACATAATATTCGCCATTTCCCGCATTAGCGAAATTGCGTTAAGAACAGAGGACTGAGCCTTTGAGGGAATATTCTCACTTGGCCCCTTCTCTGTTCCTTCTTTTGGAAAATCAAAAAGAAAGAATACTTCCCACGCATTCCTCACGTGTCGTAGAAGGCGACTAAAGGGGACAGAAGAAGGGTGCGGGAAACAATCCCCTCCTTGTATTTTAACTTTCTAAAAGGGGAAACAGAAGGAGTCAGCGGGGAGTGCTCATCCTCCTCGAAGGCTCAGATTGGGGTGTCTAAATGTGTGTGGATGTAAACAAGATGAGAAAAAAGGAGAGATAGGTAGTATGTTTGAGCAAAGGAACTTGGATGTTTTGGGTCTGAGTGAATAGAATCATAAGGGTAAGAGGAAGAGTGGTATGGGAATGTCGTGAGAGAAAAGTCAGGGGTTAGTGAGCGGACAACAGCAAGATAAGGAGTAGCACTACTCTTCAAACAGGAGAGTATGTGATAGAGTGTAAGAAAGTAAACTCTAGAATGATCTGGGTAAAACTGAAAGTGGATGGAGAGAGATGGGTGATAATTGGTGCATATGCACTTGGGCATGAAAAGAAAGATCATGAGAGGCAAGTGTTTTCGGAGCAGCTGAGTGAGCGTGTTAGTAGTTTTGATGCACGAGACCGGGTTATAGTGATGGATGATTTGAATGCGAGGATGAGTAATGTGGTAGTTGAGGGAATAATTAGTGTACATGGGGTGTTCGGTGTTGTAAATGGAAATGGTGAAGAGCTTGTAGATTTATTTGCTGAAAAAGGACTGGTGATTGTGAATTCCTGGTTTAAAAAGAGAGATATACATAAGTATACGTATGTAAGTAGGAAAGATGGCCAGAGAGCGTTATTGGATTACGTGTCAATTGATAGGTGCGCGAAAGAGAGACTTTTGGATGTTAATGTGCTGAGAGGTGCAACTGGAGAGATGTCTGATCATTATCTTGTGGAGGCGAAGGTGAAGATTTGTAGAGGTCTTCAGAAAAGAAGAAAGAATGTCGGGGTGAAAAGAGTGATGAAAGTAAGTGAGCTTGGGAAGGAGACTTGTGTGAGGAAGTACTAGGAGAGACTGAGTACAGAATGGAAGAAGGTGAGAACAAAGGACGTAAGGGGAGTGGGGTAGGAATGGGATGTATTTAGGAAAGCAGTGATGGCTTGCGCAAAAGATGCTTGTGGCATGAGAAGAGTGGGAGGTGAGCAGATTAGAAAGGATTGTGAGTGGTGGGATAAAGAAGTAAGGTTATTAGTGAAAGAGAAGAGAGAGGCATTTGGACGATTTTTGCAGGGAAATAATGCAAATGACTTGGAGATGTATAAAAGAAAGAGGTAGGAGGTCAAGAGAATGGTGCAAAAGGTGAAAAAGAGGGCAAATGAGAGTTGGGGTGAGAGAGTTTCATTAAATTTTAGAGAGAATAAAAAGATGCTTTGGAAGGAGGTAAATAAAGTGCGTAAGACAAGAGAACAAATGGGAACTTCAGAGAAAGGGGACTAATGGGTAGGTGATAAAAAGTAGTGGTGATGTGAGAAGGAGATGGAGTGAGTATTTTGAAGGTTTGTTTAATGTGTTTGATGATAGAGTGGCAGATATAGGATGTTTTGGTCGAGGTGTTGTGCAAAGTGAGAGGGTTAGGGGATATGATCCGGTAAACGGAGAAGAGGTAGTAAAAGCTTTGCGGAAGATGAAAGTAGGCAAGGCAGCTGGTTTGGATGGTATTGCAGTGGAATTTATCAAATAAGCGGGTGACTGTATTGTTGACTGGTTGGTAAGGTTATTTAATGTATGTATGACTCATGGTGAGGTGCCTGAGGATTAGAGGAATGCTTGCATAGTGCCATTGTATGAAGGCAAAGGGGATAAAAGTGAGTGCTCAAATTACAGAGGTATAAGTTTGTTGAGTACTCCTGAGAAATTATATAGGAGTGTATTGATTGAGAAAGTGAAGGCATGTACAGAGAATCAGATTGGGGGAGAAGTAGTGTTGTTTCAGAAGTGGTAGAGGATGTGTGGATCAGGTGTTTGCTTTGAAGAATGTATGTGAAAAATACTTAGAAAAGCAAATGGATTTGTATGTAGTAATTATGGATCTGGAGAAGGCATATGATAGAGTTGATAGAGATGCTCTGTGGAAGGTATTAAGAATACATGGTGTGGGAGGCAAGTTATTAGAAGCAGTGAAAAGTTTTTATCGAGGATGTAAGGCATGTGTACGTGTAGGAAGAGAGGAAAGTGATTGGTTTTCAGTGAATGTAGGTTTGCGGCAGGGGTGTGTGATATCTCCATGGTGGTTTGATTTGTTTATGGATGGGGTTGTTAGGAAGGTGAATGCAAGAGTTTTGGAAAGAGGGGCAAGCATGCAGTCTGTTGTGGATGATAGAGCTTGGGAAGTGAGTCAGTTGTTGTTCGCTGATTATAGGGCGCTGGTGGCTGATTCGTGTGAGAAACTGCAGAAGCTGGTGACTGAGTTTGGTAAAGTGTGTGAAAGAAGAAAGTTAAAAGTAAATGTGAAGAAGATCAAGGTTATTAGGTAGAGTAGGGGTGAGGGTCAAGTCAATTGGGAGGTAAGTTTGAATGGAGAAAAACTGGAGGAAGTAAAGTGTTTTAGATATCTGGGAGTGGATCTGGCAGCGGATGGAACCATGGAAGCGGAAGTGGATCATAGGGTGGGGGAGGGGGCAAAAATCCTGGGAGCCTTGAAGAATGTGTGGAAGTCGAGAACATTATCTCAGAAAGCAAAAATGGGTATGTTTGAAGGAATAGTGGTTCCAACAATGTTGTATGGTTGCGAGGCGTTGACTATGGATAGAGTTGTGCGCAGGAGGGTGGATGTGCCGGAAATGAGATGTTTGAGGACAATGTGTGGTGTGAGGTGGTTTGATCGAGTAAGTAACGTAAGGGTAAGAGAGATGTGTGGAAATAAAAAGAGCGTGGTTGAGAGAGCAGAAGAGGGTGTTTTGAGATGGTTTGGGCACATGGAGAGAATGAGTGAGGAAAGATTGACCAAGAGGATATATGTGTCGGAGGTGGAGGGAACGAGGAGAAGTGGGAGACCAAATTGGAGGTGGAAAGATGGAGTGAAAAAGATTTTGTGTGATCGGGGCCTGAACATGCAGGAGGGTGAAAGGAGGGCAAAGAATAGAGTGAATTGGATCGATGTGGTATACCGTGGTTGACGTGCTGTCAACGGATAGAATCAGGTCATGTGAAGCGTCTGGGGTAAACCATAAAAAGTTCTGTGGTGCCTTGATGTGGAAAGGGAGCTGTGGTTTCCTTGCATTATTGCATGACAGCTAGAGATTGAATGTGAACGAATGGGGCCTTTGTTGTCTTTTCCTTGCGCTACCTCGCACACATGAGGGGGGAGGGGGATGTTTTTCCATGTGTGGCGAGGTGGCGATGGGAATGAATAAAGGCAGACAGTGTGAATTGTGTGCATGTGTATATATGTATGTGTCTGTGTGTGTATATATATGTGTACATTGAGACGTATGGGTATGTATGTTTGCGTGTGTGGACGTCTATGTATATACATGTGTATGGGGGTGGGTTGGGCCATTTCTTTCGTCTGTTTCTTTGCGCTACCTCGCAAACGCGGGATACAGCGTATGTATGTTTGCGTGTGTGGACGTCTATGTATATACATGTGTATGGGGGTGGGTTGGGCCATTTCTTTCGTCTGTTTCCTTGCGCTACCTCGCAAACGCGGGATACAGCGACAAAGCAAAATAATGATAATAAAAAGATATATACATATATGTATATATATATATATATATATATATATATATATATATATATATATATATATATATATATATATATATATATATATATATATATATATATATATATATATATATATATAATATATATATATACATATATGTGACCCCGTTGCTCACCATTGTGAGACGAAGGGTATTCGAGTACTTAGTATTTCAAATAGTTGTTTCCTATTTATACAGTCCGTTAGCCTAGCGGTTAGCATGCCTGCCTCTTGCACAAGGGGTCCCAGGTTCGATCCTGGCTGTTAGAGCTTTGTATGTTCTATGAAGGTGCGCGTTCATATACACTTTATTCGTGTATATATATATATACATATATATATATTCATATATATATATATATATATATATATATATATATTTATTTATTTATCATACTTTGTCGCTGTCTCCCGCGTTTGCGAGGTAGCGAGAGGAAACAGACGAAATGAAATGGCCCAACCCCCCCTATACACATGTATATACATACGTCCACACACGCAAATATACATACCTACACAGCTTTCCATGGCTTACCCCAGACGCTTCACATGCCTTGATTCAATCCACTGACAGCACGTCAACCCCGGTATACCACATCGCTCCTATTCACTCTATTCCTTGCCCTCCTTTCACCCTCCTGCATGTTCAGGCCCCGATCACACAAAATCTTTTTCACTCCATCTTTCCACCTCCAATTTGGTCTCCCTCTTCTCCTTGTTCCCTCCACCTCCGACACATATATCCTCTTGGTCAATCTTTCCTCACTCATCCTCTCCATGTGCCCAAACCACTTCAAAACACCCTCTTCTGCTCTCTCAACCACGCTCTTTTTATTTCCACACATCTCTCTTACCCTTACGTTACTCACTCGATCAAACCACCTCACACCACACATTGTCCTCAAACATCTCATTTCCAGCACATCCATCCTCCTGCGCACAACTCTATCCATAGCCCACGCCTCGCAACCATACAACATTGTTGGAACCACTATTCCTTCATACATACCCATTTTTGCTTTCCGAGATAATGTTCTCGACTTCCACACATTCTTCAAGGCCCCTAGAATTTTCGCCCCCTCCCCCACCCTATGATCCACTTCCGCTTCCATGGTTCCATCCGCTGCCAGATCCACTCCCAGATATCTAAAACACTTCACTTCCTCCAGTTTTTCTCCATTAAAACTCACCTCCCAATTGACTTGACCCTCAACCCTACTGTACCTAATAACCTTGCTCTTATTCACATTTACTCTTAACTTTCTTCTTCCACACACTTTACCAAACTCAGTCACCAGCTTCTGCAGTTTCTCACATGAATCAGCCACCAGCGCTGTATCATCAGCGAACAACAACTGACTCACTTCCCAAGCTCTCTCATCCCCAACAGACTTCATACTTGCCCCTCTTTCCAAAACTCTTGCATTTACCTCCCTAACAACCCCATCCATAAACAAATTAAACAACCATGGAGACATCACACACCCCTGCCGCAAACCTACATTCACTGAGAACCAATCACTTTCCTCTCTTCCTACACGTACACATGCCTTACATCCTCGATAAAAACTTTTCACTGTTTCTAACAACTTGCCTCCCACACCATACATTCTTAATACCTTCCACAGAGCATCTCTATCAACTCTATCATATGCCTTCTCCAGATCCATAAATGCTACATACGAATCCATTTGCTTTTCTAAGTATTTCTCACATACATTCTTCAAAGCAAACACCTGATCCACACATCCTCTACCACTTCTGAAACCGCAATGCTCTTCCCCAATCTGATGCTCTGTACATGCCTTCACCCTCTCAATCAATACCCTCCCATATAATTTACCAGGAGTACTCAACAAACTTATACCTCTGTAATTTGAGCACTCACTCTTATCCCCTTTGCCTTTGTACAATGGCACTATGCACGCATTCCGCCAATCCTCAGGCACCTCACCATGAGTCATGCATACATTAAATAACCTTACCAACCAGTCAACAATACAGTCACCCCCTTTTTTAATAGATTCCACTGCAATACCATCCAAACTTGCTGCCTTGCCGGCTTTCATCTTCCGCAAAGCTTTCACTACCTCTTCTCTGTTTACCAAATCATTTTCCCTAACCCTCTCACTTTGCACACCACCTCGACCAAAACACCCTATATCTGCCACTCTATCATCAAACACATATATATATATGATTTGGTAAACAGAGAAGAGGTAGTGAAAGCTTTGCGGAAGATGAAAGCCGGCAAGGCAGCAGGTTTGGATGGTATTGCAGTGGAATCTATTAAAAAAGGGGGTGACTGTATGGTTGACTGGTTGGTAAGGTATTTAATGTATGTATGACTCATGGTGAGGTGCCTGAGGATTGGCGGAATGCGTGCATAGTGCCATTGTACAAAGGCAAAGGGGATAAGAGTGAGTGCTCAAATTACAGAGGTATAAGTTTGTTGAGTATTCCTGGTAAATTATATTGGAGGGTATTGATTGAGAGGGTGGAGGCATTTACAGAGCATCTGATTGGGGAAGAGCAGTGTGGTTTCAGAAGTGGTAGAGGATGTGTGGATCAGGTGTTTGCTTTAAAGAATGTATGTGAGAAATACCTAGAAAAGCAAATGGATTTGTATGTAGCATTTTTGGATCTGGAGAAGGCATATGATAGAGTTGATAGAGATGCTCTGTGGAAGGTATTAAGAATATATGGTGTAGGAGGAAAGTTGTTAGAAACAGTGAAAAGTTTTTATCGAGGATGTAAGGCATGTGTACGTGTAGGAAGAGAGGAAGTGATTGGTTCTCAGTGAATGTAGGTTTGCGGCAGGGGTGTGTGATGTCTCCATGGTTGTTTAATTTGTTTATGGATGGGGTTGTTAGGGAGGTAAATGCAAGAGTTTTGGAAAGAGGGGCAAGTATGAAATCTGTTGGAGATGAGAGAGCTTGGGAAGTGAGTCAGTTATTGTTCGCTGATGATACAGCGCTGGTGGCTGATTCATGTGAGAAACTGCAGAAGCTGGTGACTGAGTTTGGTAAAGTGTGTGGAAGAAGAAAGTTAAGAGTAAATGTGAATAAGAGCAAGGTTATTAGGTACAGTAGGGTTGAGGGTCAAGTCAATTGGGAGTTGAATTTGAATGGAGAAAAACTGGAGGAAGTGAAGTGTTTTAGATATCTGGGAGTGGATCTGGCAGCGGATGGAACCATGGAAGCGGAAGTGGATCATAGGGTGGGGGAGGGAGCGAAAATTCTGGGGGCCTTGAAGAATGTGTTGAAGTCGAGAACATTATCTCGGAAAGCAAAAATGGGTATGTTTGAAGGAATAGTGGTTCCAACAATGTTGTATGGTTGCGAGGCGTGGGCTATGGATAGAGTTGTGCGCAGGATGATGGATGTGCTGGAAATGAGATGTTTGAGGACAATGTGTGGTGTGAGGTGGTTTGATCGAGTGAGTAACGTAAGGGTAAGAGAGATGTGTGGAAATAAAAAGAGCGTGGTTGAGAGAGCAGAAAAGGGCGTTTTGAAGTGGTTTGGGCACATGGAGAGAATGAGTGAGGAAAGATTGACCAAGAGGATATATGTGTCGGAGGTGGAGGGAACGAGGAGAAGAGGGAGACCAAATTGGAGGTGGAAAGATGGAGTGAAAAAGATTTTGTGTGATCGGGGCCTGAACATGCAGGAGGGTGAAAGGAGGGCAAGGAATAGAGTGAATTGGAGCGATGTGGTATACCGGGGTTGACGTGCTGTCAGTGGATTGAATCAAGGCATGTGAAGCGTCTGGGGTAAACCATGGAAAGCTGTGTAGGTATGTATATTTGCGTGTGTGGACGTATGTATATACATGTGTATGGGGGGGGGTGGGTTGGGCCATTTCTTTCGTCTGTTTCCTTGCGCTACCTCGCAAACGCGGGAGACAGCGACAAAGTATAATAATAATAATATAATGTAATATATATATATATATATATATATATATATATATATATATATATATATATATATATATATATATATATATATATATATATATATATATGTATATATATATATATATATATATATATATATATATATATATATATATATATATATATATATATATATATATATATATATATATATATATTTTTTTTTTTTTTGCTTTGTCGCTGTCTCCCGCGTTTGCGAGGTAGCGCAAGGAAACAGACGAAAGAAATGGCCCGACCCACCACCATACACATGTATATACATACGTCCACACACGCAAATATACATACCTACACAGCTTTCCATGGTTTACCCCAGACGCTTCACATGCCCTGATTCAATCCACTGACAGCATGTCAACCCCGGTATACCACATCGATCTAATTTACTCTATTCCTTGCCCTCCTTTCACCCTTCTGCATGTTCAGGCCCCGATCACAGAAAATCTTTTTCACTCCATCTTTCTACCTCCAATTTGGTCTCCCACTTCTCCTCGTTCCCTCCACCTCCGACACATATATCCTCTTGGTCAATCTTTCCTCACTCATTCTCTCCATGTGCCCAAACCATTTCAAAACACCCTCTACTGCTCTCTCAACCACGCTCTTTTTTATTTCCACACATCTCTCTTACCCTTACGTTACTTACTCGATCAAACCACCTCACACCACACATTGTCCTCAAACATCTCATTTCCAGCACATCCATCCTCCTGCGCACAACTCTATCCATAGCCCACGCCTCGCAACCATACAACATTGTTGGAACCACTATTCCTTCAAACATACCCATTTTTGCTTTCCGAGATAATGTTCTCGACTTCCACACATTCTTCAAGGCTCCCAGGATTTTCGCCCCCTTCCCTACCCTATGATCCACTTCCGTTTCCATGGTTCCATCCGCTGCCAGATCCACTCCCAGATATCTAAAACACTTTACTTCCTCCAGTTTTGCTCCATTCAAACTTACCTCCCAATTGACTTGACCCTCAACCCTACTGTACCTAATAACCTTGCTCTTATTCACATTTACTCTTAACTTTCTTCTTTCACACACTTTACCAAACTCAGTCACTAGCTTCTGCAGTTTCTCACATGACTCAGCCACCAGCGCTGTATCATCAGCGAACAACAACTGACTCACTTCCCAAGCTCTCTCATCCCCAACAGACTTCATACTTGCCCCTCTTTCCAAAACTCTTGCATTCACCTCCCTAACAACCCCATCCATAAACAAATTAAACAACCATGGAGACATCACACACCCCTGCCGCAAACCTACATTCACTGAGAACCAATCACTTTCCTCTGTTCCTACACGTACACATGCCTTACATCCTCGATAAAAACTTTCCGGAAGATGAAAGCCGGGAAGGCAGCGGGTCTGGATGGTATTGCAATGGAATTTATTAAAAAAAGGGATTGACTGTATTGTTGACTGGTTGGTAAGGTTATTTCATGTATGTATGACTCATGGTGAGGTGCCTGAGAATTGGAGGAATGCATGCATAGTGCCATTTTACAAAGGGAAAGGGCATAAAAGTGAGTGCTCAAATGACAAAGGTATAAATTTATTGAATATTCCTGGGAAATTTTATGGGAGGGTTTTGATTTTGAGGGTGAAGTCATGTACAGAGCATCAGATTGGGGAAGAGCAGTGTGGTTTCAGAAATGGTAGAGGATGTGTGGATCAGGAGTTTGCTTCGAAGAATGTATGTGAAAAATACTTAGAAAAGCAAATGGATTTGTATGTAGCATTTATGGATCTGGAGAAGGAATATGATAGAGTTGATAGAGATGCTCTGTGGAAGGTATTAAGAATATATGTTGTGGGAGGTAAGTTGTTAGATGCAGTGAAAAATTCTATCGAGGATGTAAGTCATGTATACGAGTAGGAAGAGCGGATAGTGATTGGTTCTCAGTGAATGTTCGTTTGCGACAGGGGTGTGTGATGTCTCCATGATTGTTTAATTTGTTTATGGATGTGGCTGTTAGGGAGGTGAAAGGAAGAGTTTTGGAAAGAGGATAAGTATGCAGTCTGTTGTGGATGAGAGGGCTTGGGAAGTGAATACTGTTGTTCGCTGGTGATACAGCGCTGGTGGCTGATTCGGGTGAGAAACTCCAGAAGCTGGTGACTGAATTTGGTAAAGTGTGTGAAAGAAGAAAGGTGACAGTAAATGTAAATAAGAGCCAGGTTATTAGGTACAGTAGGGTTGAGGGGTAAGGCGATTGGGAGGTAAGTTTGAATGGAGTAAAACTGGAGGAAGTGAAGTGTTTTAGAACTCTAGTAGTGGATTTGGCAGCGTATTGAACCATGTAAGCGGAAGTGAGTCATAGAGTGGGGGAGGGGGCGAAAATTCTTGGAGCGTTGAAAAATGGGTGGAAGTCGAGAACGTTATCTTGGAAAGCAAAAATGGGTATGTTTGAAGGAATATTGGTTCCAACAATGTTATATGGTTGCGAGGCGCGGGCTATAGATAGAGTTGTGCGGAGGAGGGTGGATGCGTTGGAAATGAGATGTTTGAGGACAATATGATGTGTGAGGTGGTTGGATCGAGTAAGTAATGAAAGTGTAAGAGAGATGTGTGGTAATATAAAGAGTGTGGTTGAGAGAGCAGATGATGGTGTTTTGAAATGGTTTGGTCACATGGAGAGAATGAGTGAGGGAAGGTTGACAAAGAGGATATATGTGTAAGAGGCGGAGGGAACGAGAAGAAGTGGGAGACCAAATTGGAGGTGGAAAGATGGAGTGAAATAGGTTTTTAGTGATTGGGGCTTGAACATGCAGGAGGGTGAAAGGCGTGCAAGGAATAGAGCGAATTGGAACGATGTAGTACACCGGGGTCGACGTTCTGTCAATGGATTGAACCAGGGCATGTGAAGCGTCTGGGGTAAACCATGGAAAGTTTTGTGGGGCCTGGATGAGGAAAGGGAGCTGTGGTTTCGGCGCATTATACGTGTCAGCTAGAGACTGATTTTGAACGAATGTGTCCTTTGTTGTCTTTTCCTAGCGATACCTCGCGCACAAGCGGGGGGAGGGGATTGTCATTTCATGTGTAGCGGTGGTGCGACAGGAATGAATAAGGGCAGACAGTATTAATTATGTACATGTGTATAAATGTATATGTTTGTGTTTGTATATATATATATATATATATATATATATATATATATATATATATATATATATATATATATATATATATATGTGTGTGTGTTATTTTTCTATACATGTGGCACGACTTGTTTCGTGGAGAGAATCCACCTCATGAGGTGGCAGTACTTAACAAAGTTTTCTAAATCCTAACACCACGCTTAATTCCCGCCGGCTAACAACATTCCGTATAGACCAAGCACTCTCTGCTTTCTTTAGTCGTAACCCTCGTAGGGAGAGTGATTAAGTGGGATCACGTGGCGGGGGTTGAAATGAGTTGCTGGGGGTACCTTGAACAATTTTTTCTGTTTTCGTGTTTTGTCAATTGTCTCATATAATGATTTGGTTAATGATGGGGTGGGCTTTAAAATTACCTGGGGACAAATTAGAGTTCTTTATGTTAGCAACCAAAAAAGATTCAATGACGTTGCGTGTGGCATAATCAGCAAAGGGGTATGAAACAGAGGGATGCTCAAAATCTTAAGATTACGGGATTTTCACACAACCAGCTGATGATATTTTACAGAACCTAACTGTACCACACGAAGCCTAATGGGATTTGACCAGTGGAGGCCCCGTTGCTCACCAACGTGAGACGGAGGGTATTCGAATACATAGTATTGAAACAGTCAGTTCCTTATTACTACGGGTAGCACTCCCGCTGACCACGCAGGGGTCCCTGTTTCAACGTGGTTGTTGGACATTGATATATTCTATGCATTTTATAAAAGTGCACGTTCATATGCACTTTGTTTATATGTATATACATATTTTCCTGTGAGTCCACGGGGAAAATGAAACACGATAATTTCCTAAGTGCACTTTCGTGTAATAATCACATCATCAGGGGAGATACAAGAGAAATATAAGTCAATTGATACACAATGAAGAGATGTGGCTAGGACGCCATTTAGTAAAAACTTTTTTAATATCTTTATCATGATCATTATCATACTTTGTCGCTGTGTCCTGCATTAGCGAGGTAGCACAAGGAAACAGACGAAAGAATGGCCCAACCCACCCACGTATACATGTATATACATAAACGCCCACACACGAACATATATATACCTATACATTTCAACGTATATATACATATACATACACAGACATATACATACATACACATGTACATATCATACATGCTGCCTTCATCCATTCTCGCCGCCACCCCGCCACACATGAAATGGCACCCCCTTCCCCCCCGCATGCGTGTGAGGTAGCGCTAGGAGAAGACAACAAAAGTCACATTCGTTCACAGTCAGTCTCTGGCTGTCATGTGTAATGCACCGAAACCACAGCTCCCTTTCCACATCCAGACCCCACATCCTGAGAAACATAATACAGGTATTCAGGACCTCAGTTTAGTAGACAGGAGAGACCACCAATGAAATCCTTGGGATGTGGAGAATTTGGTCATGCTAAATATCAGTGTCAAAGAACCCCAAAGTTTATAGGATTAACTGTTGCTTGGGAAAAGACTCAGTATATGAGTGAGATAAGAAGTAATGAGTTCAATGTGAATAAATCAAAATCTGTTAATTATGAGCCATATATGACTGAAGGAAAGGTTGGGATTAAAGGTAGTCCTGGGATGAAAATTCTAATATTGAGAGATACTGGAGCATATCAGAGTATGAACGTGGGTTTGTGAGTGGCCATATAAAAGTTGGGTTATGTGAGGAATTTCCTGTGCCTGGAGTACACATGCTATTGGGGAATGATTAGGCTGGGGACAAATTAGTCCCAGAGTCTATTATGAGCAGTAATCCATTTCATGTAGATACTATTGTAAAGGTGAACCACATGACAGATAGAACTGTAAAGAATCAGACTGATAGTAATGTACAGTGTAGTGAAACTGTTTATCCAGCTTGTGTTGTGACCAGATCAATATCAAAGAGAGAAGAAATTGAATATGGTTTAGGTGATATATTTGATCAAGAGGAGTCTGTAACCAGAGATAATACAAATGGAAGTGGGAAATTAGAAGAGCACTGTGGGATTAAAGATTAATGCATTTCCAGATTTTGTTGCGGACAAGGAGTAGTTGACAAAGTTACAAAAGGATGATCAGAGTTTGAAAGAATGTTGGAGTGAAGCTGCTGGAAATGGGAGTGAGAGTGATGTGTCAGTTGGATGTTATGTACAAAATGGTTTTAATGAATAAATGGAGGCCTGCTTATGTCCCAGCCTCTGATCACTGGGAGGGACAGAAAGTAAAATTGTTGTTCCAAAGAATTATAGGGTACATGTTATTGCTCTAGCTCATAGTTCTTGTTTGTCTGGACATTTGGGAGCTAAGAAGACAACTGAGTGACCATTAGCTCATCTTTGTTGGCCAAATATGAAGTATGTGTACCAGTATTGTAAGACTTGTTAATTATGTCTGAAAGTAGGTAAACCCAACCAGACTATATATCTAGCGCCACTGCAGACAATTCCTGCTTTTTGTAAACCTTTCAGCAAAATTGTAATCGATTGTGTAGGTCTTTTGCCAAAATCACGTATAGGAAATCAGTATTTATTAACAATAATGTGTGCATCTACCAGATTTACAGAAGCAGTACCATTACGTAGCATACATTCTAGAAATATTGTAAGAGAATTAGTGAAATATTTCTCCTGGGTGGGTATACCTGAAATTCTGCAGTCAGACCAGGGAAGTAATTTCACATGAGGAATGTTCGTAAGAATATTAAAGGGTGGTTACATATAAGAAAATGTGTCATGTGCTTATCACCCACAAAGCCTAGGAGTTGTGGAGAGATTCCATCAGACTGAAAAATACTTTGAGAATGTATTGTGAGGAAATGTCAGTAGACTGGGATGAGGGTTTGCCTTTAACATTGTTTGCCATTAGAGATGCAGTACATGAATCTACAGGTTTTAGTCCAACTGAGTTAGTGTATGGACATGAAGTATGAGGTCCATTAAGTATGCTGAAAGAAAAGTGAATGGAGAAAAGTGATTCTTCTGGATTGTTGAAGCATGTATCACATTTTAAAACAGATTGTGTAGTGTTAGAGAGACTGCTGCAGAAAATTTGAGTGTCAAGAAGATATGAAGATATGGTATGATAAAAAATCTAGAAGCAGAGAGTTCAAACCAGGTGATCGAGTGTTGGAATTATTGCTTCAGACAGGACATCCTTTGAGAGCAAGGTTTTATGGTCCCTGGGTAATTGAGAAAACAGTGGATGATTTGAACTACATTATGAATACTCCAGAAAGACGCAAGCCAAGCCAATTATGTCTCGTAAACATGATAAAACCTTATCATGATAGAAATTCTGCAAAGGATGACGATTGTACAAACGCGTATTGTGCATGTGTCAGGTCTGATGATGTAGAGGAAATGGATGAAAGTAAAAATGTGAAGCTGGGGAGATGAGAAGATAAACTGTTAAACAATCCAAATGTGTTGAATAACTTGGAAAAGAATTTTGGTCATTTAAAACTAAGAGAAAAGGTGAAATCATGCAAATTATGCAAAAGTCTAGGCACTTGTTTTCAGATGTTCCTAGGAGAATTGATGTATTACAGCAAGATGTCGAGATTGAAAATGCAACACCTATTAAACAACACCCACATAGAGTTAATCCTAAGGTGAGGGAGATAATGAGAAAAGAAGTACAGTATATGCTTGACAATGATCTGATTGAAAAAAGTAACAGTTCTTGGAGTTGACCTTGTGTGGTGATAACTGAGCCTGATGGTATGTCTTATAGAGTTTGTACTTATTGCAGAAAGATAAATAAGATCACTAAAGCTGACTCGTATCCTATTCCAAGAGTGGATGTTTGTACTGATCAGATAGGAGATGCTAAATTTGTAACTAAATTAGATTTATTGAAAGGGTTTTTAGAAGTACCTCTGATTGAAAGTGAAAAAAAAAGAAATATTCTGCATTTGTAACAATGGATGGTTTGTATCAGTATAAAGTGATGCCCTTTGGTATGAAAAACAATGGTAATACTTTCGAAAGATGAGTAAATGAAGTATCGTGTGATGCTGAAGATTGTTCTGTATATATAGATGATATAGTATTGTATTCGAAAACTTGGGAGGAACATTTGTATTTTATGAGGGAATTGTTTGTAGGTTGGACAAAGAGAATTCAACTGTAATCCTTGTGAAGAGTGAATTTGCTAGAGCAACTGTAGAATCTCCTGATCCTGTAGAATATATGATACAAAACATCCATAATTACAAATGCAGAATTTTTGTTTTTTGCACTCTCAGTCAGAGGTACTTCCCAATACCCAATAAATCTAACTTAGTTACAACTTTAGCATTTCCTATCTGATCAGTACAAACATCCAATCTTGGAATAGGATACAAGTCAGCTTTAGTGACCTCATTCACTGTAGAATATTTAGGTCGTTTTTGGTCAAGGATGTGTCAAACCAATTAATGCTAAGATGAAAAAAGTTTTGTGGAATTTCCAGCACCTATAGATAAAAAAGAATTATCGAGATTTCTGGGTATGGCTGGATATCACAGCAGGATTTGTAAGAGTTTTTCAACTATTGCTTCACCATTAATCAAAGAAAGTCAGTTTTGTGTGGAGTGAGCATTGTGATGAGGTCTTTAAGAAACTGAAACATATGCTTGTAAGTGCACCCATACTTTCTACTCCAAATTATGATAGACCACTTAAAGTGTATTTTGGAGTTGGTGGAGTTTTAATGCAAGAGAAAGATGATGTTGATTATCCTATTTGATATTTTTCAAAGAAGTTTCTTTCATATCAGAAAAAAACTACAGTACTATTGAAAAGAAAACATTGTTATTGATTTAAACTTTGAATAATTTTTATGTATATTTGAGAGGATCAGGTTCGCCGATCCAAGTGTTTATGATCACAATCCCTTTGTATTTTCAACATAAGATGAAAAATGCCCACCAACGTTTAAGAAGGTGGAGTCTTTTGTTACAAGATTATGATTTGATTATCAAGCATATGAGAGGAAAGGATAATGTTATAGCTGATGTATTGTCTCGTATTCCAGTTAGTCATGAGTCGACTAGTGGCTGACTCATGCCTCTTTTGGGAGGGGGATGTTACAGTTATCTCCCCTATTTACCAATAACTATACAAGGTACATTATATTCTTTTGAAAAGTATGATTGTCGTATGTTATAATGTGATATTTTCTTTATTTGATCTTGAATGAATTTATAGTAGGTACTAATACTATAATCACAATTTATGGGAGATCAAGAAACACGAGATATAATAAGAATTGATGAAAGTACCTGTATACAAAATTAGAAAAAGGATTGAAATGTTTCACTCTCTCTCTCTCTCTCTCTCTCTCTCTCTCTCTCTCTCTCTCTCTCTCTCTCTCTCTCTCTCTCTCTCTCTCTCTCTCTCTCTCTCTCTCTCTCTCTCTCTCTCTCTCACCAAAACTTTGGGAATGAGTTTCGTAAGCCTCCTGGAAGACCGAGGTTGCATCTTAGACACATCTAGCTACGTGGTGTTGCCGCCTGACACTCTCTCACGCCTTATAATGGAGTTCTGCGAGATACAAAACTTTCTGTCGTGTTATTCTCTTTTCATTCAATAAGATTATTAAACTGCAAACAAAAATTGGTAAAATGTTGACATTTAAGTTTTCTATTTTATGTCGAATATGAGAGAGAGAGAGAGAGAGAGAGAGAGAGAGAGAGAGAGAGAGAGAGAGAGAGAGAGAGAGAGAGAGAGAGAGAGAGAGAGAGAGAGAGAGAGAGAGAGAGAGAGAGAGAGAGAGAGAGAGAGAGAGAGAGTGATCAACGAACTTTGGAGATTATGGGAAAGATATCATCATGAGTCACCACTGCCTTGCTAATACCCACAAAGTGATCATATGATACTGTGGCTAGCCTGATATTTTCTGGTAGCCAGCTGATGGTAGACACACGCAAGCAACCAATTGTCGAGAACAGAAACCAAAGTGGTAGTTATAAAAGAGGGGGCGAGACCCAACGATGTAGTGTAAGGAAATTAAGTATGGTTTTAAGGCCAGATTGGAAGACTTGTTAAGTCGGAGAACGCCATATATGCATTCGGCCTTTCCTCTAACCCATCATGTTGGCCTTTACAACATGCAGTGGAAATCCTGACTAACATGTTAACAACAGTGTCACCTGCAGTCTGGTGAAACTCAACTGCAATCCATCCACTCCAGCTGCTTTGTCACACTTCAACTTCTTTCTTTCTTTCTTTCTTTCTTTCTTTCTTTCTTTCTTTCTTCTTTACCTGTTATCACAAACAAAAATCTCAACACCAGTTCAGTCATTAACGCTGGTTCCACTACAGATCAACCTTTTGTATGATGTGCCTTTTTTATCGCTTTCTCGGCAACATAATTTTGTAACAATATTTGTACTAGTTCTCAGCGATAATTTGTTCTAGATAAGTAACAAATAAAAATTTAATAATCGTTTGATGAAGTAGGAATGGAAGTACCAGAAATCCGGCAAATAGGAATGAGAGTGATGTAGGTACTGGGAGTTCATCTGACTTCTGATAGTCCAAGAAAATTGTTTGCGTAGTTTTGTTGATCGAGCATTCCCACCTGAGTGACATGTACGGAGGATCACTATAAAAGCAACGACCTAATTCTTCTGTGCAAGAATTTCTTTCTACGCTTCCATCCTTATACCATCTTACTTCTATCATTCTTTTTACCTGATTCATAGGACGATATTGTAGATAAGAACTTAATGAGTTGAAAAATAGCATCAAGGGCCGAGAGAGGCAGGGGAAACTAGGAATAACATTAGGGCAGGAGCAGGTAGGCAGCAGCCAGGGAGATGATCATCCTAGCTGGTAAGGTTGTGGAAGTAGCAATCTGAGTCCAGCACGTTAATGAAGCAACTGGAGAAATGACGATCAGGGTCGTGTAAGACAGAAGATTATCATCTGCATTAGGCAAGATAGAAAGCCCTTAGAAAAGTAATCATCAGAGCCAGGTAAGGTTTGAATCAAGGTAGCTTACAAGATAGTCATCAGAATCAAATAAGATATGGAAGCAGCTAGAAGAACCGCCATCACGACCCTGCAAGACAGAGAAATAAAATCAGATGTGAGAGACAGCAGTTATAGTGATCTGTGGCACATAATGTGATAAGGCACAGGACCGTGCTCGGGAGTTTAGTCATGCCCAGGCTGGGGCGATACAGAACAGGTGGTGGGGGGACACAGTTCATGTCTAGCCTGTATATCACATTTGTGGTTGGGAGGCGCATAAGATGTGCATGACGAGGTACAACATTCACAGTGATGGGATCGACTGCAACACGGAAATGCAATTTTCAGAATATCTTCGATACAGACTGAATTTTGCTTCGGTAAATGGAATGTAATGGTGTGCGAGGGAAGAAAGTCGAAGGAAAAATCGTGTAAAAGGGAAGAATGACTTCCTAGCTGAAGGTGGAAGACTGGATCAAAGGATCGAGACCAGAACTTCCTTACCCTCAACCTCCTTATATTTCAGATGTCAAAGGTTACGAGAAAATACGGAAGAGCGAACTGTAACACGGCACATGGAGAGGGCGGGCTCTGGGGAGGGCAACAAGGATAAGGAGGTGAGGGAAAACAGATACACATGAGCACCCACCTGCCTGAGTGGGATATAGTACACCCACCTGGTTGAGTGGGGTGTGGTGCACCCACCTGGATGAGTGGGATGAATGCACCCACCTGGCTCAGTGGGATGTGGTGCATCCAACTGATAAGAGCGGGAGGTGGTGTACCCACCTGTCTGAATGGGATGTGGTGCACCCACCTGTCTGAGTGGGATGTGGTATATCCAAATGGCTGAGTGGGATGTGGTATATCCAAATGGCTGAGTGGGATGTGGTATATCCAAATGGCTGAGTGGGATGTGGTGCACCCACCTGGCTGAATGGGATCTTGTGCACCTACCTGGCTGAAAGGGATGTGGTGTACCCGCCGAGCAAAGTGGGATGTGGTATACCCACCTCGTTGAATGGGATTTGGTGTACCCACCTGCCTGAGTGGGTTGTGGTGCAACTCCATGGCTGAATGGAATGTGGCGCACCCATATGGCTGAGATGGATGTTGCGCCCCCACCTGACTGAGTGGTATATGGTGCATCCACCTGGTTTTGTGGAATGTGTTACACCCACCTGGCTCAGTGGGATGCGATGCACCCACCTGACTGAGTTGGATGTGATGCACCCGCCTGGCTGAGTGGGATGGGTGCACCCACCTGGCTTAGTGGGATGTGGTGTAACCATCTGTCTGGCAGGGATGTAGTGTACCCGCCTAGCAAACTGGGATTTGGTGCACCCACCTAGTTGAGTGGGATGTGGCGCACATACCTTGGTGAGTAGGATGTGGTGCGCCCAACTGGTTGAGTGGGATGTGAGGCATCCGCCTGGCTAAGTGGGATATGGTGCATCCACTGGGCTGATTGGGATGTTGGGCACCTACCTTGCTGAGAGGGATGTGGTATACCAGTCAGGCTGAGTAGGATATGGTGCAACCACCTGGCTGAGAAGGATTTGGTGCACATACCTGGCTGAGTGGGATGTGGTGCACCCACCTGGCTCAGTGGAATGTGGTGCATCCACCCGGCTGAGTGGGATGTGGTACACCCATCTGGCTGTATGGGATGTAGTGCACCCGCCTGGCTGAATGGGATGTGGTGCACCCTCCTTGATGAGTCGGATATGGTGCACCCACCTGGCTGAGAGGGATTTGGTGCTCATACCTATCTAAGTGGGATGTCGTGCACCCACCTGGCTCAGTGAAATGTGGTGCACCCACCCGGCTGAGTGGGATGTGGTACACCCACTTGGCTGAGTGGGATGCAGTGCACCCACCTGACTGAATGGGATGTGGTGCTTCCAATGAGCAAAGTGGTATGTGGTGCATCCACTTCGCTTAATGGTATTTGGTGCACCCACCAGGCTAAGTGGAATGTGGTGTGCCCACCTGGCTGAGTGTGATGTGGCGCATCCACATGGCTGAGTTGTATGTGGTGCACTCAAATGGCTGAGTGGGATATAGTGCACCCACTTTGCTGAGTAGGATATGGTGCAACCATCTGGCTAAATGGGATGGAGTGTACCCACCTTGCTGAATGGGATGTTATGTGTCCACCTTGCTGAGTGGAATGTGACTCACCTACCTAGCTAAGTTGAAAGTGGTGAACCCACCTGGGTGAGTGGGATGTGATGCACCTACTTGGCTGAGTGGGATGTATTGCAACCATCTCTCTAAGAGGGATGTGGTGTACCTGCCTAGCAAAGTGTGATGTGGTGCACCCACCTGGTTGAGTGAGATGTGGTGCACCCATCTAGGTGAGTAGGATTTGGTGCACGCAACTGGCTGAGTGGAATGTGACACGTCTTACTGGCTGAATGGTATAGGGCACATTCACATAGCTGATGGGGATGTTGGGCACCCACCTTGCTGAGTGGGATGTGGTGTACCTGTCAGGCTAAGTAGGATATGGTGCAACCACCTGGCTGAGTGGGATGTGGTGCAACCATCTGTCTGAGAGGGATGTGGTGTACCTGCCTAGCAAAGTGGGATGTGGGGCAGCCACCTGGTTGAGTGAGGTATGGTGCACCTACTAAGGTGAGTGGGATGTGGTGCACCCACCTGGCTGAGTGGGATGTGATGCATCCGCCTGGCAGAATGGGATATGGTGCCTTAACCTGGGTGACTGGGATGTTGGGTACCCACCTTACTGAGTGGGATGTGGTGTACAAATCAGGCAGAGTAGGATGTAGTGCAACCACCGGGCTGAGAGGGATTTGGTACTCATACCTGGCTGAGTAGGATGTGGTGCGCCGACTCAAATGAATGGGATGTGGTACATCTAAATAGCTGGGTGGGATGTCGTGCACCTACCTGGCTGAAAGGGATGTGGTGTACCCGCCGAACAAAGTGGGATGTGGTGCACCCACCTCATTGAATGGTATTTGGTGTGCCACATGGCTGAGTGGCGTGAGGTGCACCCCATGGCTGAGTGGGATACGGTGCATCCACCTGGCTGAGTAGGATATGGTGCATAAACCTAGCTGAGTGGGATGTGGCGCACCCACATAGTTAAGATGGATGTGGCACACCCGCCTGAGTGAGTCGGATATGATGCACCCACTTCTCTGAGTGTGATATGGTGCACCCACCTGGCACAGTGGAATATGGTGCACCCACCTTGCTGAGTGGGAAGTGATGCACCCAGCTGGCTGAGTGGAATATGGTGTAACAATCGTTCTGACATAAATGTGGTGCACCCGCCTAGCCTGGGATGTGGTGCACCTACCTCAGTTAGTAGGATGTGGTGCGCCCACCTGGTTGAGTGGGATGTGATGCATCCGCCTGGTTGAGTGGGATATGGTGCATCCGCTGGGCTGAGTAGGGTTGTTGAGCACCCACCCTGCTGAGTGGGATGTGGTGTACCAGTAAGGCTGAGTATGATATGGTGCAACCACGTGGCTAAGAGAGCTTTGGCGCATATACCTTGCTCAGTGGAATGTGGTGCACCAACCGGCTGAGTGGGATGTGGTACACCCACCTGGCTAAATGAAATGTAGTGCACCCACCTCTCTGAGTAGGATGTGGTGCATCCAGCTGGCTGATTGGGATGTGGTGCACTCACCTGGCTGAGTGGGATGTGGTACACACACCTGGCTGATTGGGAGGTAGCGCACCCACCTGGCTGAGCAGGATGTGGTGCATCCAACTGGCCGAGTGGGATGTGGTGCACTCACCTGGCTGAGTGGAATGTTGTGCACCCACCTGGTTGAATGGGATGTGGTGTACCCGCCGGGCAAAGTGGTATGTGGTGCACCCACCTCGCTGAATGGGATTTTGGTGTACCCACCTAGCTGAATGGGCTGTAGTGCACCCACATGGTTGTGTGGATCATGGTAAACCCACGTGGATGAGTAGGATGTGGTGCACCAACCTGGCTTACTGGGATCTGGTGCAACCAACTGGCTAAGTGGGATGTGGTGCGCCCATCTTGCTGAGTATGATGTGGCGCACCCAATTGGCTGATTTGGATGTGGTGCAATCAACTGGCTGAGTGGGATCTTGTACACCCACTTCGCCGAGTGGGATATGTTTCAACCATCTGGCTGAATTGGATGTAGTGTATCCACCTTGCTGAATGGGATGTAATTTGTTCACCTTACTGAGTGGGATGTGGTTTACCTACCTGGCTAAGCAGAATGTTGTGAACCCACCTGGCTGAGTGGGATGTGGTGCACACACCTGGGTGAGTGGGATGTGATGCACCCAGCTGCCTGAGTGAGATGTAGTGCAACCATCTGTCTAAGAGAGATGTGGTGTACCCGTCTAGCATAGTGGAATGCGGTGCAACGACCTGGTTGAGTGAGATTTGGTGCACCCACCTACGTAAGTAGGATGTGGTGCACCCAGACACCTGGCCGAGTGGGATGTGAAGCATCCGCTTGGCTGAATGGGATATGGTACTTTCACCTGGCTGATTGGGATGTTGGGCACTCTCCTGTCTGAGTAGGATGTGGTCTACCAGTCAGGCTGCGTAGGATATAGTGCAACCACCTGGCTGAGAGGGAGGAAAGGAACCTGGATGTTTTGGCTCTGAGTGAAACGAAGCTCAAAGGTAAAGGGGAAGAGTGGTTTGGGAATGTCTTGGGAGTAAAGTCAGGGGTTAGTGAGAGGACAAGAGCAAGGGAAGGGGTAGCACTACTCCTGAAACAGGAGTGGTGGGAGTATGTGATGGAGTGTAAGAGAGTGAACTCTAGAGTGATATGGGTAAAACTCAATGTTGATGGAGAGAGATGGGTGATTATTGGTGCATATGCACCTGGGCATGAGAAGAAAGATCATGAGAGGCAAGTGTTTTGGGAGGAGCTGAGTGAGTGTGTTAGTAGTTTTGATGCAAGAGACCGAGTTATAGTGATGGGTGATTTGAATGTAAAGGTGAGTGATGTGGCAGTTCAGGGAATAATTGGTGTACATGGGGGTGTTCTGTGTTGTAAATGGAAATGGTGAAGAGCTTGTAGATTTATGTGCTGAAAAAGGACTGTTGATTAGGAATACCTGGTTTAAAAAGAGAGATATACATAAGTATACGTATGTAAGTAGGAGAGATGGCCAGAGAGCGTAATTGGATTACGTGTTAATTGTTAGGCGCGCGAAAGAGAGACATTTGGGTGTTACTGTGCTGAGAGGTGCAACTGGAGGGATGTCTGATCATTATCTTGTGGAGGCGAAGGTGAAGATTTGTAGAGGTTTTCAGAAGAGAAGTAGAGAATGTTGGGGTGAAAAGAGTGGTTAGAGTAAGTGAGCTTGGGAAGGAGACTTGTTTGAGGAAGTAGCCAGGAGAGACTGAGTACAGTATGGAAAAAGGTGAGAATTAAGGACATAAGGGGAGTGGGGGAAGAATGGGACGAATTTAGGGAAGCAGTGATGGCTTGCGCAAAAGATGCTTGTGGCATGAGAAGCATGGGAGGTAGGCAGATTACAAAGAGTAGTGAGTTGTGGGATGAAGAAGTAAGATTATTAGTGAAAGAGAGGAGAGAGGCATTTGGACGATTTTTGCAGGGAAATAATGTAAATGACTGGGAGATGTATAAAAGAAAGAGGCAGGAGGTCAAGAGAAAGGTGCAAGAGGTGAAAAAGAGGGCAAATGAGTTGTGGTGAGAGAGTATCATTAAATTTTAGGGAGAATAAAAAGATGTTTGGGAAGGAGGTAAACAAAGTGCGTAAGACAAGGGAGCAAATGGGAACTTCAGTGAAAGGGGGGTAATGGGGAGGTGATAACAAGTAATTGTGATGTGAGAAGGAGATAGAGTGAGTATTTTGAAGGTTTGTTGAATGTGTTTGATGATAGAGTGGCAGATATAGGGTGTTTTGGTCGAGGTGGTGTGCAAAGTGAGAGGGTTAGGGAAAATGATTTGGTAAACAGAGAAGAGGGAGTAAAAGCTTTGCGGAAGATGAAAGCTGGCAAGGCAGCGGGTTTGGATGATATTGCAGTAGAATTTATCAAAAAAGGGGGTGACTGTATTGTTGACCGGTTGGCAAGGATATCTAATGTATGTATGTCTCATGGTGAGGTGCCTGAGGATTGGCGGAATGCTTGCATAGTGCCATTGTACAAAGGCAAAGGGGATAAAAGTGAGTGCTAAAATTACAGAGGTATAAGTTTGTTGAGTATTCCTGGTAAATTGTATGGGAGGGTATTGATTGAGAGGGTGAAGGCATGTACAGAGCATCAGATTGGGGAAGAGCAGTGTGGTTTCAGAAGGGGTAGAGGATGTGTGCATCAGGTGTTTGCCTTGAAGAATGTATGTGAGAAATACTTAGAAAAGCAAATGGATTTGTATGTGCCATTTATGGATCTGGAGAAGGCTTATGGTAGAGTTGATAGAGATGCTCTGTGGAAGGTATTTAGAATATATGGTGTGGGAGGCAAGTTCTTAGAAGCAGTGAAAAGTTTTTATCGAGGATGTAAGGCATGTGTACGTGTAGGAAGAGAGGAAAGTGATTGGTTCTCAGTGAATGTAGGTTTGGGGCAGGGGAGTGTGATGTCTCCATGGTTGTTTAATTTGTTTATGGATGGGGTTGTTAGGGAGGTAAATGGAAGAGTTTTGGAAAGAGGGGCAAGTATGCAGTCTGTTGCGGATGAGAGAGCTTGGGAAGTGAGTCAGTTGTTGTTCGCTGATGATACAGTGCTGGTGGCTGATTGGTGTGAGAAACTGCAGATGCTGGTGACTGAGTTTGGTAGTGTGTTAAGGAAGAAAGCTGAGAGTAGATGTGAATAAGAGCAAGGTTATTAGGTACATTAGGGTTGAGGGACAAGTCCATTGGGTGGTAAGTTTGAATGGAGAAGAGCTGGAGGAAGTGAATTGTTTTAGATATCTGGGAGTGGATCTGGCAGCGGATGGAACCATGGAAGCGGAATTGAATCATAGGGTGGGGGAGGAGGCGAAAGTTCTGTGAGTGTTGAAGATTGTGTGGAAGTCGAGAACATTATCTCGGAAAGCAAAAATGAGTATGTTTGAAGGAATAGTGGTTCCAACAATGTTATATGGTTGCGAGGCGTGGGCTATGGATAGAGTTGTGCGCAAGAGGGTGGATGTATTGGAAATGAGATATTTGAGGACAATATGTGGTGCGAGATGGTTTGGTCGAGTAAGTAATGAAAGGGTAAGAGAGATGTGTGGTAATAAAAAGAGTGTGGTTGAGAGAGCAGAAGAGGGTGTTTTGAAATGGTTTGGTCACATGGAGAGAATGAATGAGGAAAGATTGACCAAGAGGATATATGTATCGGAGGTGGAGGGAACGCGGAGAAGTGGGAGACCAAATTGGAGGTAGAAGGAAGGAGTGAAAAAAATTTTGAGTGATCGGGGCCGAACATGCAGGAGGGTGAAAGGCGTGCAAGGAATAGAGTGAATTGGAACGATGTCTTATACTGTGGTCGACGTGCTGTTAATGGATTGAACCAGGGCATGTGAAGCGTCTTGTGTAAACCATGGAAAGTTCTGTGGGGACTTGATGTGGAAAGGGAGGTGTGGTTTCGGTGCATTATAACATGACAGCTAGAGACTGAGTGTGAACGAATTTGGCCTTTTTTGTCTTTTCCTAGCGCTACCTCGCGCACATTTGGGGGAGGGGGTTGTTATGTCATGCGTGGCTGGGTGGCGATGGGAATGAATAAGGTCAGACAGTATGAATTATGTACATGTGTATATATGTATATGTCTGTGTGTGTATATATATGTATACGTTGAGATGTATAGGTATGTTTATTTGCGTGTGCGGACTTGTATGCATATACATGTGTATGTGGGTGGGTTGGGCAATTTCTTTCGTCTGTTTCCTTGCGCTACCTCGCTAACGCGGGAGACAGCGACAAAGCAAAATAAATGATAAATATATACCTTGCAGAGTTGGATGTGTTGTACCCGTCTGGCTGAGTGGAATGTCGTGTAACCACCTGGCTGAGTGGGATGTGGTGCAACCATCTGTTTGAGAGGGATGTGGTGTCCCCACCTGGCTAAGTGGGATGTGGTGCACCCACCTGGTTGAGTGAGATGTGATGCCCCCAATCAGGGGAGTGTGATGTAGTGTACCCATCTGGCTGAGTGCGATGTAATACATCCGCCTGGATGAACGGGATATATTGTGTCAGTCAGTTTGAGTAGGATATGGTACAACCACTTGGCTGAGAGGGATTTGGTACACATACCCTGGCTGAGTAGGATGTGGCGCATCCACTTGGATCAGTGGAATGTCTTTTACTCTCCTGGCTGAGTAAGATGTGGTACACCCACCTGGCTGAATGGGATTAGGTGCGCCAATCTGCCTGAGTGGGATATGATACACCCACCTAGCTGAGTGGGATTAGGTCTCCTTCACTGACTGAGTGGGATTGGGTCTACTCAACTGATTGAGTGAGGTGTGGTGCACCACATGGCTGAGTGGGATGTGGTGAACACCTTCCTGAATGAATAGTGGTGCACCCACCGGGCTAAGCTAGATGTGGCGCATCCAATTGACTGAGTGGGGCATGGTGCACCCACCTGGTTGACTGAATTGTGGTGTACTCAACTGACTGAGTGGGATGCAGTGCACGTACCTGGCTGAGTGGGATGTAGTGCCCCCACCTTGACGAGTGGGATGTGATGCATCCACAGACAGAATGAGATATGGTGCATCCATATGGCTGAATAGGATGTGGTGCATCCAACTGACTGAGTGGGATGTGGTGCACCCACCTGGCTGAATGGGATGTGGTGCGCCCACATGTCTGAGTGGGATATGGTACATCCACCTGGTTGAGTAGAATATTGTGCACCCATATGGCTGAAGGGGATGTAGTGTACCCTTCAAGCAAAATGGAATGCAGTGTACTCACATCACTGAATGGGATTTGGTGTACTCACCTGGCTGAGTGGGTTGTGGCTTACCCCTATGGCTGAGTAGGACATGGTACACCCACCTGGCTGAGAAGGATGTGCACAAACCTGACTTAGTGGAATATGGTGCACCCTCTTCGCCAACCTGGTTCACCAACCATGGCACAGTGGAATGTGTTGAACCCTTCTGGCTGAATGGGATGAGATGCACCCATCTGTCTGAGTTGGATGTGTTGCACCCACCTTGCTGAGTGGGGATGTGATGCACTCACTTGGCTGAATCGGATGTTTTGTACCCGCCGAGCAAAGTGTTATGTGGTGTACCCACCTCGCTGAATGGAATTTTGCGTACCCACATGGCTGAATGGGGTGTGGTGCACACACATGGCTGGGCATGATGTGGTCCACCAATTTGGCTTCCAAGGATCTCGTGCACCCAACTGGCTAAGTGGGATGTGATGCGCCAACCTGGCTGAGTGTGATGTGGCACACCCACATGGCTGAGTTGAATGTGATGCACTCAACTAGCTGAGTGGGATATAGCGCAACCACCTGACTTAACTGGATGTGGTGTACCCACCTGGCTCAGTGGGATGTGGTGCATCCAACTGACTGGGTGGAACGTGGTGCACCCACCTGGCTGAATGGGTTTTGGTGCACCTACCTATCTTGTTGAAATGTGGTACTTCAAACTGGCAGAGTGGAATGTGGTACACCCATCTGGCTGAGTGGCATGTTGTGCACCCACCTGGCTGAAAGGGATGTTGTGTACCCGCTGAGTAAAGTGGGATGTGGTGCACCCACCGTGCTGAATGGGATTCGGTGTAAACACCTGCCTGAGTGGGTTGTAGTGCACCCCCATGGCTGTCTGGAACATGGTGCACCCACCTAGCTGAGTAGGATATGATACACTAACCTGGCTGAGTGGGATGTGGCACACACACATGGCTGACATGGATGTTGCACACATCCTGACTGTGTGGTATATGGTGTACCCACTTCGCTGATGCGGGATATGATGCACCCACCAGGTACAGTGGAATGTAGTGCATCCACGTAGCTAAGAGGGATGTGATGCACCCAAATGGCTAAGTGGGATGTGTGCACCCACCTGGCTCAGAGGGATGTGGTGTAACCATATGTCTGACAGGGATGCGGTGTACCCGCCTAGCAAAGTGGGATGTGGTGCACCCACCTGATTGAGTGGGATGTGGTGCAACTACTTTGGTGAGTAGGACGTTGTGCGCCCAACTGGTTGAGTGGGATGTGATGCACCCGCCTGGCTGAGTGGCATATAGTGCATCCATCGGGCTGACTTGGGTGTTGGACACCTGCCCTCCTGAGAGGGATGTGATGTACCAGTCAAGCTAGGTAGGATATGGTGTAGCTACCTGGCTGAGAGGGATTTGGTGCACATACTTGACTGAGTGGGATGTGGTGCACCCACCTGCCTTACTAAAATGTGGTGCATCTACCCATCTAAGTGGGATGTGGTACATCCACCTGCCTGTATGGGATGTAGTGCACCCACCTGGCTGTGTGGGAGTGGTGCACGCACCTGGATGAGTGGGATATGATGCAATCACTTGGCTGAGAGGGATTAGATATTCATACCGGCATGAGTGGGATGTGGTGCACCCACCTGGCTCAGTGGAATGCGGTGCACCAACCTGGTTGAGTGGGATGTGGTACACCCACCTGGCTGAGTGGGATGTTGTGCACCCAGCTGGCTAAATGGGATGTGGCGTTCCCGCCGAGCAAAGTGGTATGTGGTGTACCCACTTCGCTCAATAGGTATGGTGTACTCAACTGCTTGAATGGGGCGTAAGGCACCCACATAGCTGAGTGGGACATGGTGAACCCACCTGGCTGAGTAGGATGTGGTGCATCAACCTGGCTTACTGGGATCTGGTGCACCCAACTAGCTAAGCAGGATTTGGTGTGCCCACCTGGCTGAGTGTGATGTGGCGCACTCACATGGCTGAGTTGTATGTGGTGCACTCAACTGGCTGAGTGGGATATAGTGCACCCGCTTCGTTGAGTGGGATATGGTGCAACTATCTGACTGAATGGAATGTAGTCTACCCACCTTGCTGAATGGGATGTAATGTGTCCACCTTGCTGAATAGGATGTGGTTCACCTACTAGGCTAAGTGGAATGTGGTAAACCCAACTGGGTGAGTGAGATGTGATGCATCCAGCTGGCTGAGTGAGATGTAGTGCAAACATCTGTGTATGAGGGATATGCTGTACCCGACTAGCAAAGTGGGCTGTGATGCACCCACCTGGTTGAGTGAGATGTGGTGCACCCATCTAGGTGAGTAGGATATGGTACAACCACCTGGCTGAGTGGGATGTGGTGCTTCCAACTGGCTGAATGGGATATGGTGCATTCACCTGGCTAATAGGGTTGTTGGGCACCCACCTCACTCATTGGGATGTGGTGTACCAGTCAGGCTGAGTTGGATATGATGCAACCACTTGGCTGAGGGGGGATGTGGTGCAACCATTTATCTGAGAGGGATGTGTTGGACCCGCCTAGCAATGTGGGGTGTGGGGTAGCCACCTGATTAAATGAGATATGGTGAACCCACCAAAGTGAGTTTGTTGTGGCGTAACCACATGGCTGAGTTGGATGTGGTGCACTCAATTGGCTGAGAGGTATATAGTGCACCCACTTCGCTGAGTGGGATATGGTACAACCATCTGGCTGAATGGGATGTAGAGTACCCACTTTGCTGAATTGGGATATAATGTGTTCACCTTGCTGAGTGGGAAGTGGTTCACCTACCTAACTATGTGGAATGTGGGAAACCAGCCTGTCTGAGTTGGATGTGATGGACATACCTGGATGAGTGGGATGTAGGTGAACCCACCTGGCTGAGTGGTATGTGGTGCACCTACCTGGCTGAGTGGGATATTGTGCACCCACCTGACTGAATGGGATGTGGTGTACCCGTCAGGCAAAGTGGTGTGTGGTGCACCCACCTCGCAGAATGGGATTTGGTGTACCCACCTGGCTGATTTGGGTGTTGTGCATCCACATTGCTGTGTGGAACATGGTGAACCCCCACCTGGCTGAGTAGGATGTGGTGTACCAACTTGGCTCACTGGGATCTGGCGCACCCAACTGGCAAAGCGGGATGTGGTGCGCCCACTTGATTGAGTGTGATGTGGCGCACCCACATGTTTGAGTTGGATGTGATGCACTCAATTGGCTGAAAGGGATATAGTGCACCCACTTCGCTGAGTGGGAAATGACGCAACAATCTGGCTGAATAGGATGTAGTGTACCCACTTTGCTGAATGGGATGTAATGTGTTCACCTTGCTGAGTGAGAAGTGGTTCTCCTACCTAGCTATGTGGAATGTGGGAAACCAACCTGTCTGAGTTGGATATGGAGAACCTACCAGACTGAGTGAGATGTGATGCAACCACCTGGCTGAGTTGGATGTAGTGCAGCCATCTGTCTAAGGGGGATGTGGTGTACCTGCTTAGCATAGTGGGATGTGGTGCACCCACCTGGTTGAGTGAGATGTGGTTCTCCCACCTAGGTGAGTAGGATGTGGTGCACTCACTTGACTGTGTGGGATGTGATGGATCCGCCTGGCTGGATGGGATATGGTGCATTCACCTAGATGATTGGGATGTTGGGCACCCACCTTGCTGAGTGGGATGTGGTATATCAGTCAGGCTGAGTAGGGTATGGTGCAACTACCTGGGTGAGAGGGATTTGGTGCACACACCTGGCTGAGTGAAATGAGTTGCACCCACCTGGCTGAGTGTAATGTTGTGTAACCACCTGGCTGAGTGGGATGTGGTGCAACCATCCGTCTGAGAGAGATGTGGTGCACCCACTTAGCAAAGTGGGATGTGGTGCACCCACCTGGTTGAGTGAGATGTGGTGAACCCAACTAGGGGATTGGGATGTGTTGCACTCACCTGGCTGAGTGTGTTGTGATGCATCCGCCTGGCTGAGTGTGTTGTGATGCATCCGCCTGGCTGAATGGGATGTGGTGTATCCAACTGAGGGAGTAGGATGTGGTGCACCCATCTGGATGAATGTGATCTAGTGCACCCACCTGGCTGAAAGGGATATGTTGTACCCGCCAAGCAAAGTGGGATGTAGAGTATCCACCTCGCTGAATGGTATTTGGTGTACCCGCCCGGCTGAATGGGGCGTGATGCACCCACATTGCTGTGAGGAACATGGTAAACCCACCTGACTGAGAACGATGTGGTGCACCAACCTGTCTTACTGGGATCTGGTGCACATAACTGGCTAAGTGGGATGTGATGCGCCCACCTAGCTGAGTGTGATGTGGCCTACCCACATGGCTGAGTGGAATGTGATGCACTCAACTGGCTGAGTGGGATATAGTGCACCCACCTGGGTAGGTGAGATGCGGTTCACCTACCTGGCTAAGTGGAATGTCGTAAACCTACCTGTCTAAGTGGGCTGTCGTGAACCCACCTGGCTGAGTTTGATTTGATGGACCCTGTTAGCTGAGCTGAGGTGAGGTGCAACCTTCTGTCTAAGAGGGATGTGGTGTACCCACCTATCAAAGTGGGATATGGTGCACCCACCTGGTTGAGTGAGATGTGGTGCACCTACCTAGGTGAGTGGGATGTGGTGTGCTAATCAGGCTGAATAGGATATGGTGCAACCACCTGGCTGAGAAGGATTTGGTGCACATACAGGCTGAGTGGGATGTATTGCACCCGCTTGGTTGAGTGGAATGTTGTGTAACCACCTGCCTGAGTGGGATGTGGTGCAACCATCTGTCTGAAAGAGATGTGGTGCACCCGCCTAGCAAAGTGGGACGTGGTGCACCCACCTGGTTTGAGTGAGATGTGGTACACCCATCTAGGTAAGAGGGATGTGGTGCACCCACTTGGCTGAGTGGGATGAGATGCATCCGTCTTACTGATTGGGATATGGTGCATTAACCTGAATGATTGGGATGCTGGGCACCCACCTTGCTGAGTGGGATGTTGTATACCAGTCAGACTGAGAAGGATTTCGCGACACCACCTGGCTGAGAGGGATCTGGTCACATATCTGGCTGAATGGCATGTGGTGCACCCACCTGGCTGAATGGGATGTGGTACATCCGACTGGCCGAGTGGGATTTGTTGCACCCACCTGGTTGAGAGGAATGTTGTGCAACCACCTGGCTGAAAGGAATGTGGTGTACCAGCTGGGCAAATTGGGATATGGTACACACAACACATGGCTAAGTGGGGTGTGGTGCACCCCCAAGGCTGAGTGGTACGTGGTGCACCCACCTGGCTGAGTAGGATATGGTGCACATACCTGGCTGAGTGGATTCTGGCACACCCAACTGGCTGAGATGGATGTGGTACACCCACCTGACTGAGCGGGATATGGTGCACCCACTTTGCTGAGTGTAATATGGTGCACCGACCTGGTACGGTGGAATGTGGCGTACCCACTTGGCTGGGTGGGAAGTGATGCACCCACCTGGCCGAGTAGGATGTGGTGTAACCATCTGTTTGATAGGGATGCGGTGCACCTACCTGGTTGAGTGCGATGTGATGTATCCGCCTGGTTGAGTGAGATACGATGAATCCACTGGGTTGATTGGGGTGTTGGGCACCCACCTTGCTGAGTGGGATGTGGTTTACCAGTAAGGCTGAATAGGATATGGCGCAACCACCTGGCTAAGAGGGATTTGGTCCATATACCTGGCTGAGTAAGATGTGGTGCACCCACCTGGCTAAGTGAAATTTGGTCCACCCATCCGGCTGAGTGGGATGTGGTACACCCACCTGGCTGAATGGGATTGAGTGCACCCACCTCGCTGAGCTGGATGTGGTACATCCAAGTGGCTGAGTGGGATGTGGTGCACCCACGTGGCTTAGTGGGATGTGATCCACTCACCTGGCTGAATGGATGTGATGTACCCGCAGAGCAAGGTGTTATGTTGTGCACCCACTTTGCTGAATGGAATTTGGTGTACCCGCCTGGCTGAATGGGGCCTGGTGCACCCACATGGCTATGGGCTGTGTAGAACATGGTGAACCCACCTGGCTGAGTAAGATTTGGAGCACCAATCTGGTTTACTGGGATCTGATACACCCAACTGGATAAGTGGGATGTAGTGCGCCCACCTGGCTGAGTGTGATGTGGTGCACCCACATGGCTGAGTTGAATGTGATGCCCTCAACTGGATGAGTGGGATATAGTGCACCCGCTTTGCTGAGTGGGATATAGTGCACCGCACCCACTTCGCTGAGTGAGATATGGTGCAACCACCTGGCTGAATGGGATGTAGTGTACCCACCTTGCTGAATGGGATGTAAAGTGTCCACCTGGTTGAGTGGGATGTGTTTCACCTACCTGGCTAAGTGGAGTGTGGTAAACTCACCTGTCTGAGGGGGATGTGGTGCACATACCTGGCTGAATTGGATGTGGTGCACCCAACTAGGGGAGTGGGATGTGATGCAACCACCTGGCTGAGTGGGATGTGATGCATTCGCCTGGCTGAATGGGATATGGTGTACCAATCAGGCTGAGTAGGATATGGTACAAGGACCTGGCTGAGAGGGATTTGGTGCACATACCTGGGTGAGTGGGATGTGTTGCACCAGTGGAATGTGGTGTAACCACTTGGCTGAGTGGGATGTGTTTCACCCACCTGGCGGAATAGGATTTGGTGCGCCAACCTGACTGAGTAGCATATGGTGTACCCACCTGTCTGAGTGGGATTAGGTGTACTCAGCTGACGGAGTGGGGTGTGGTGCACCACATGGCTGAGTGGGATGTGGTGAACACACCTAGCTGAATAGCGAGTGGTGCACCAACCTGGCTGAGCTTGATGTGGTGCACACACTTGGCTGACTGGAATGGGTTTTACCCACCTGGCTGAGTGGGATGTGAAGCACCAATCTGGCAGACTATAATGGGGTGTACCCACCTGGCTGAGTGGGATGTGGTTCGCCCACTTGGCTGAGGAGAAGATGGTGCACCCACCTGGCTAAGAGGGAAGTGGTGCACCCGATTATCTAAGTGCAATATGGTTCATCTCTCTAGTTGAGTGGGATGTTGTGAAACAACCTGTCTGAATGGAATATCGTGCACACGCCTGGTTGATTGATGAGATGCACCCACCTTGCTAAGTAGGATGTGGTGCACCTGCCTAGCAAAGTATGTTGGTGTTCACCCACCTGATAGAGTGGGATGTGGTGCACCCATTTGGATGAATGAATGTAATGCATCCTGCCTGGCTGAGTGGGATGCTGGACACCCATCTGGTTGAGTGGGATAAGGTGTACCCATTGGGCTGAGTGGGATGGGGTGCTCCCGCTTGACTGATTAGGATGTGGTGCAACCACCTGGTTGAGTGGAATTTAGTGCAACTACCTGAGTGAGTGGCATATGGTGTACCCACCTGGTGTAGTGAGATGTGGTGCACCCACATGGCTGAATGAAATTTGGTGCGCCTACCTGGTTGAGTGGGATGTAATGCACCAACAAGTCTGAGTGGGTTGTGGTGCACCACCCTTGCTGAGTTGGAAGTGATTCACCTACTTCGCTGAATGGGATGTTGTGCATCCATATAGCTTAGTGGGAAATAGTGCACCAACCTGGCTGTGTGAAGTATGGTCCACCCACTTGCTGAGTGGGATGTGGTGCACTGACCTGGCTGAGTGGGATGTTTTGCACCTACCTGACTGAGTGGGATGTGTTGCGCCCACCTGGCTGAGTGTGAAGTGGCTCATCAATATGACTGAATGGAATGTGGTGAACCCTCCTTGCTGACTTAGATGTAATGTATCCATCTCCTGAGTGAGTTGTGTTGTACTAACATGACCTGAGTGGGACATGGTTCACCCACCTGGCTAAGTGGGATATGGTGAGCCCAACTGGATGAGTGAGATATGGTGCATCAACTTTGCTGATTTAGGTATCATGCATTTTCTTGGTTGAGTGGAATGTGATTCATCCAATTGGCTAAGTAGGATGTGATGAACCCTCTTAGCAAAGTGGAATATGGTGCACACACCTGGCTAGTGAAATGTGATGCATCCACAGGGGTGAGTGGGATGTGGTGTACCTTCCTGACCTAAGTGGGATGTGATGCACCCACCTGGCTGAGTGGGATATAGTGCACCCATCTGGCTGAGTGTAGTATGGTACACTCAATTTGCTGAATTAGATTAGGCGCACCCACCTGGCTGAATGGGATAGGGTACACTGGGTGGGATGTGGTGCACCCACCTGGCTGAGTGGGCTGGTGTGTACCCACTTGGTTGAGTGTGGAATGGTGCACCTACCTGGCTGAGTGGGACGGGGTGTACCCACCTGGCTGAATGGGATATGGCGTACCCATTTGGCTGAATGGGATGTGGTGCACACACCTGGCTTAGGGGGATGTGGTGCACACGCCTGGATGAGTGGGATGTGTTGTATCTGCCTAGCTAAGTGGGATGTTGTACACCCACCATACTGAGTGGGATGTGGTGCAGCCACCTGGCTAAGTCTGATGTGGTGCACTCACCTGGATAAGTGGAATGTGGTGCACCCATCTGGCTGAGTGGGATTCGTTACATCCATCTGACTGAGTAGGATATGGTGCACTCACCTGACTGAGTGAAATGTTATGTCTCTATCTGCCTGAGTCGAATGTGGTGCACCCACCTTGCCAAGTGGGAAGTTTTACACCCTCCTCGCTGAGTGTGATTTGGTGCATCCAACTTGTTGAGTGAGATGTGGTGTACCCACGTTGCTGAATGAGATGAAAAGTACCCATCTTGCTAAGAGGGATTGGGTGCGCTAGCTTGGTTGAGTGGGATGAGATATACCCACCTGACGGAGCGGGATGTGGTGCACCCACCTTACTAAGTGGGATGCGGTGTGCCGGACTAGCTACGTGGGATATGGTGCATCTGATTGATTGAGTGAGATGTAGGGCACCCACCTCGCTGAGAGGTATGTGGTTCACCCATCTGACTGAGTGGGATATGAAATACCCATCTGGCTGAGTGGGATGTGGTTCAACCACTCGGCTGAATGGCATTTGGTGCACCCATCGGGCTTTGTGAGATGTGGCGCACCCACCTGGCTGTGTTGGATTTGGTGTAACCCCCCCCCCCCGGCGGAGTTAGGAGTGCTGCACCAACATGGTTGATTAGGATTTGGTACACCCACCTGGCTGAGTGGGATGTGGTGTATCCACCTGGATGAGCGGTGATGTGGTGCACCCACCTGGTTGCGTGGGATTTGGAGCACCCACCTCGCTGAGAGGGATGTGGTGAACCCACCTGGCTTAGTGGGATGTCTTGCACCCACCTGACTGAATGGGATGTGGTGCACCCACCCGGTTGAGTTGGATGTGTTGCACCGACCTGGTTAAGTGGGATATGGTTTACCCAAATGACTGAGAGAGATATGGTATACCCATCTGCCCGAGTGGGATGTGGTTTACTTACTTGTCTTAGCGGGATTTGGTGTATCCACCTGGCTGTAAGATGTGATGCACCCACCTGGCTGAGTTGGATTTGGTGCACCCTCCTGGATGATAGGAATTTGGTGCACTCACTTGGTTGATTGAGATTTGGAGCACCCACATAGCTGAATGGGATATAGTTTACCCACATGGCTGAATAGAAAATGGAGAAACCACCTGGCTTAATGGGGTATCTTGCACCCATCTGGCTGAGTGGGGGTGTACCCACCTGGCTGAGTGGGGAAGGTGCACCTACCTGGCTGAGTGGGATGTGGTTGAATGGTTGAATAAATGTGTTAAATCCACCAGGTTGAATGTGATATGGTGCACCCATTTTGGTGCATGGGATGTGGTGCACACACCTGGTTTAGGAGATGTGGTGCACCCAATTGGCTGATAGGGATTTGGTGCACCCATCTGGCTGAGAGGGATGTGTTGCACCCACATAGCGGAGTATGATTGTGGTGCACCCCACCTGGCTGATTGGAATGTGGTGTATCTACCTGGGTAAGTGGGATGTGGTGCACCCACCTTGCCTACTGGGACGTTTTGCACCTCCTCGCTGAGTGTGATGTGGTGTACCCACCTTGCTGAGTGAGATGTGGTGTACCTCTGTGGCTGAGTGAGATGAAAAGTATCCATCTTGCTGAGAGGGATCTGGTGCATTAATATGGCTGCGTGGGATGGGGTATACCCAACAGGCTAAGTAAGAAGCGGTGCACCCACTTGGATGAGTGGGATATGATGCAATCATTTTCCTGAGTGGGATGTGTTGCACCCACCTGGCTAAGCGGGATGTGGCGTACGCGACTAGCTAATTCAGATATGGTGCACCCACTTGGTTGAATGGGATGTGGTTCACCCACCTGGCTGAGTGGAATGTGGTGTACCCCTATGGCTGAGAGGGATGTTGTTCACCCAACTGACTGACTGGGATATGGTATACCCATGTGCCAGAGTGGAATGTAGTTCAACCATCTGGTTCAGTGGCATTTGGTGTACCCTCTGACTATGTGAGATGTGGTGCTGAATTGAATTTGGTGCACACACCTGGCTGAGTTTGATGTGGCGCTTCCACATGGCTGATTGGTATGTGGTGCACCCATCTGGCTGAGTGGGAATTGGTGCGCCCACCTCGTTGAGTGGTGATGTGGTGCACCCTCTTGGCTGAGTAGGATTTGGAGCACCCACCTGGCTGAGTGGGATGTAGTGCAGCCACCTGGATGAATGAAATTTTGTGCACCCACCTGGCTGAGTTGGTTGTGGTGCACCCAAGTGGGTGAGTGGAATTTGATGCACCCATCTAGCTGATTGGGATATGGTGCATCCACCTGGCTGAGCAGGATATAGTGCACCCAGCCGGCTGAGTGTAGTATGGTTTACTCAATTGGTTGAGTGGGATTTGGTGCACCCATCTGGCAGAGTGGGATGGGTTACATCCTCTTGCCTGAGAGGGAAGTAGTGTACCCTCTGAGCAAAGTGGGATGTAGTGCACCAACTTGGCCGAGTGGGATTTAATGTACTCTCTTTGCTGAGTGGGATGTGTTGCACCCGCCGACTGACTGGGAGGTGATGAATCCACTTGGCTTAGTGGGATATAGTACACCTACCTGGTTGATTGGGATTTGGTGCACCCGCCTGGCTGAGCTGGATGCGGTGCACTTACCTGGCTGAGTGGGAAATGGTTCACCCACCTGGCTGAGTGGGATTTTTTGCATCCCTCGTGTTGAGTGAGATGTGTTGTACCCACCCGGCCGAGTGGGAAATGGTGCACCCGCCTCAATGAGTGAGACGTGGTGTACCCAACCTTGCTGAATGGGAAGCGGTGCACCCATCTTGCTGAGTGTGATGTGGTGCATCCATCTGGGTGAGTGGGATGTGTTATACCCAAAGGGCTGAGTGGAATGTTAAATATGTCTCTTACTGAATGGGATTTGGTGCACTAACATGGCTGAGAGGAATATTCTGCACATACTTAGTACATAGGGATGTGGTGCACCCACCTGGCTTGTGGAGTATGGTGCACCTGTCGACTGAGTGGGATGTGGTGCACCTACCTGGCCGACTTGGATTTGGTGCATCCTTCTCGCTGAGTTGGATATGGTGCACCCAACTGGTTGAGTGGGTTATGGTGCACCCACCTGGATGAGTGGAGTATGGCACACCCATTTGGCTGAGTGAGATTTGGTGCTCCCACCTGGCTGAGTAGAGTATGATGCACCCACTTGTCTAACAGGGATGTGGTGTACCCGTTGAGCGAAGTGGGATATGGTGCAACCACCTACCTGAATTGGATTTGGTGTACCCATCTTGTTGAATGGGATGCGGTGCATCCACCGATTGGGTGGAGTGTGGTGCACCCACTTGGCTGAATGGAATTAGGTGTACCCACCTGGCTGAGTGGGGGGTGGTGTACATAGCTAGTTTAGTGGGGTAGGGTGCACCCACCTGTGTAAATGGAATGAGTTGAACCCACTTGGCTTAATGGGTTATGGTGAACCCTTTTGGCTGAATGGGATTTGGTGCACACACCTGGCTTCGGTGGATGTAGTCCACCTATCTATCTGAGTGGGAAGTGGTGTACTGCCTAGCTAAGTGGAACGTTGTACACCCACCTTGATGAGTGACATATGGTGCAGCCACCTGGTTGAGTGGAATGTGTTGCACCCATCCAGCTGAGTGGGAATTAGTGTACCCACTTTGATAAGTGGGATGTGGCTCACCCACCGACTGAGTGGGATGTGGTGCACCCACCTGGCTGAATGTTATTGCGTGAACCCACCTGGCTGAGGAGGGGGGGGGGTGTACCTACCTTGTATAGTGGGATGGGGTGCACCCACCTGGCTGAATGGAATGTGTTGAACCCCTGTTGCTGAAAGCGATATGGTGCACCCATTTGGCCAAATGGCATGTGGTACACACACCTGGCTTAGCTGGATGTGGTGCACCTACCTGGATGAGTTGTATGTGATGTATCCGCCTAGTTAAGTGGGATGTTGTACTCCTCTTTGCTGAATGGGATTTGGTGGAGCCATCCGGTTGAGTGGGATGTGGTGCACTCACCTCACTAAGTGGGACGTGGTGCAACCAACTGGCTGACTGGAATTTGGTGCATTAACTTGGCTGAGTGAGATGTGTTGCACCCACGTGGCGGAAAAGGATGATGGTGCAGCCACCTGGCTGAGTAGATTTAGTGCACCCACCTTGCTGAGTGGGATATGGTGTACCCATCTAGTTGAGTGGGATGTGGTGTGTCCACCTGAGTAAGTGGGATGTGGTGCATCAACCTGGCTGAGGGGATGTTATACACTCACCTGGCTGAGTGGGATGGGGTACACCCACCTTACTCAGTGAAATATGGTGTACCCACGTGGCTGAGTGGGATTTGGTACACTAACATGGCTGACTGAGATGGAGGATGCCCTCCCGCTTGAGTGAGAATATCTGAATGAGTGGGATATGGTGCACTCAGTTGAGTGGGATATGGTGCAACCACCTGGCTAAGCGGGATATGGTGTACCCGACTAGCTGAGTGGGATATGGCACACCTACTTGATTGAGTGTAATATGGTTCACCCACCTGACTGAGTGGGATATGGTATACCCATGTGGCAAAGGGAGATGTGGTTCAACCACCTAGCTGACTGGCATTTGTTGTATCCACCTGGCTGAATTCGATGTAGTGCACCTAACTGGTTGTTGGCATTTGGGGCACCTACCTGGCTGATTTGTATTTGATGCACCTACCTGATTTAATTCGATGTAGTGCACCTACCTGGTTGATTTGGATTTGGTGCACCTACCTGGCTGATTGGGGTGTGGTGCACCAATCTGGCTGAGTGGAAAGCGGTGTACTCACCTGGATGAGTGGTGATATGATGGATTTTTAGTGACCACTTGGTTGAATGATATGTGGTGCACCCACTTGGTTGATTGGGCCTTGTTGCACCTACCTGGCTGAGCGGGATGTGATGCACTAAACTAGCTAAGTGGTAAGTAGTTCACGCACCTGGCTGATTGGGATGTGGTTCATCCACCTGGTTGAGTGGGATTTTGTACATCCGTCTGTCTCAGTTGGATGTGGTGCGCCCACTTAGCTGAATGGAAATCTGTGCACCCACCTCGCTGAGTGTGGTGTGGTGCACCCAGTTTGATGCGTAGGATGTTTTTACTTACATGGTTGAGTGGGATATGAAATATCCCTCCTACTGAGTTGGATTTGGTGCAAACATATGGCTTTGTGAAATATGCTGCACCCACTTAGCTCAGTGAGATGTGGTGCACCCACCTGACTGAGCGGGATATGGTGCACCCACCGATTGAGTGGGATGTTGTGCACTCACGTTGCTGAGTTAGATTTGGTGCACCCACCTGGCTGAGTTGTGTGTGGGGGACCCAACTGGGTGAGTGGGATGTGGTGCACCCATCTTTATGAGTGGGATATGATGCATCCACTTAGCTGAGAGGGATATGGTGCACCCATCTAGCTGAGTGGAATATGGTACACTCAATTTGCTGAGTAGGATTTGGTGCACCCACCTGGCTGAGCGGGATTTGATGCACTGACCAGGCTGAGTGGGAAGTGGTTCACCCACCTGGCTGAGTGGGATGCCGTGCACCCACTTGCTGAGTAGGATTTTGTGCATCCCTCTGGCTGAGTTGGAGGTGGTGCACCCTCCTGGCCGAGATGGAAGTTGTGCATCTCCCCTCGCTGAATGTGATGTGCTGAGTGTGTACTCAGTTGGCTGAGTGGGATTTGGTGCACCCACCTGGGTGAGTAGGATGTGTTTTAGCCAGAAAGGCTGAGTTAGATGTAAAATCTTACTAAATGGGAATTGGTGCACTAACATGGCTGAGTAGAATATTCTGCACTCACTTAGAACCTTGGGATGGTGCACCCACCTGGCTGAGTTAGATTTTGTGCTCCCACCTGGCTGAGTTGGACACAGTGCACCCAAATGGTTGAGTGGGATATGGTGCAACCATCTGGTTGACTAAGATGTGATGCATTCACCTGGATGAGTGGGATATGGTGCACCCATCTGGCTGAATGTAGTATGATACACCCAATTGGCTGAGTGGGATTTGGTGCATCCACTTGCGTGAGTAGGATGTGTTTTACCCGAAGGGCTGAGCGGGATGTAGAATATCCCCCTAACTGAATGGGATTTGTTGCACTAACATGGCTGAGTAGAATATCGTGCACCCACCGACTTAGTGGGATGTGTTGCACCCACCTGGCTGAGTTGAGTGGGATATGGTGCATCCATCTGGTTGAGTGGGGTGTGATGCATTCACCTGTCTGAGCGAGATATGGTGCACCCACTTGGCTGAATGGAGTATGGTGCACCCTATTGGGTGAGTGGGGTTTGGTGCACTCATCTGGCAGATTGGGATGGTTTACAACCACTTCATTGAGAGGGATGTGGTGTACCTTCCGAACAAAGTAGGTTATGTTGCGCTCACCTAGCTGAGTGAGATTTGGTGTACCCACCTTGCTTAGTAGGAAATGGTGCACTAGCCCATTTGGTGGGGCATGGTACACCAATTTGGCTGAGTGTAATTGGGTGTACGCACTTGGCTGAGTGGGGATGGCTCACCTACCTGGCTGAAAGGGATGGAATGCATCCACCTGACTGAATGAAATGTGTTGAACCTACCTGGCTGAATGGGTTTTGGTGCACCCATTTGCTTGAATGGGATGTGGTGCACACACCTGGATTATGGGGAAGTAGTGCACCTGCCTGGCTAAGTGGGATGGTGTATACCCATCTTGCTGAGTGGGATGTGGTGCCGCCACCTGGCTGACTGCCATGTGGTGCACTCACCTGAATAAACAGAATTTGGTGTACCCACTTTGCTGAGTGGGATGTGGTGCACCCGCCGACTGAATGGGATGTGATGCACCCACCGGTTTGAGTAAGATTGGATTTACCCACCTGGCTGAGTGGGAGGTGGTGTACCTACCTGGCTTGATGGGATGGGATGGGATGTACCCACCTGGCTGAATGAAATGCGTTGAATCCATCTGGCTGAATGCGATATAGTGCACCCATTTGGCTGAATGGGATGTGGTACACACACCCAACTTAGGGTGATGTGGAGCACCTATCTGGCTGAGTGGGATGTGGTGTACCCGCCTAGATAAGTGGGATGCTGTTTCCCACCTTGCTGAGAGAAATGGGTGCAGCCACTTGGCTGAATGGGATGTGGTGACCACCTTGCTGATTGGGATGTGGTGCAACCAGCTGGCTGATTAGGATTTGGTGCACCCACTTGGTGAGTGGGTTGTGTTGCACCCACATGGTGGAATAACATGGTGTTGCACCCACCCGGCTAACTGGGATTTGGTGCACCCACCTTGCTGAGTGGGATAAGGTGCACCATCTGGTTGAGTGGGATGTTGTGTGTCCACCTGAGTAAGTGGGATGTGGTGTACCAGCCTGGCTGACGGGATGTTATACATCCACCTGGCTGAGTGGGACATGGGGCACCCACCTGACTGAGGTGTGGTGCACCCACATGGATGAGTTGGATTTGGTGCACCCACCTGACTGAGTTGGTTGTGGTGCTTCCATCTGGTTGACTGGGATTTGGTGCACCCACCTGGCTCAGTGAGACATGGTGTACCCACTTGGCTGAGGGGAAAGTGATGCGCCCACCTGGTTGAGTTGTGATGGGGTACACACACTTCTCTGAGAGGGATATGGTGTACCCGCTGAACAAAGTAGGATGTTGCACCCACCTAGCTGAGTGGGATTTAGTGTACCCACCTTGCTTAGCGGGATATGGTGCACCCGCCGACTAGCTAGGGTGTGGTGCACCCACTTGGCTGAGTGTGATTGGATGTACCCACTTGGCTGAGTGGGGGGTGGTGCACCTACCTGGCTGAGAGAGATGAGGTGCACCCAACTGGCTGAATGGAATGTGTTAAACCCACCTGGCTGAGTGGGTTATGGTGCACCCATTTGGTTGAATGAGATATGGTGCACACACCTGGCTTATGGGGATGTAGTGCACCTACCTGACTGAGTGGGATTGGGTGTACCCGTCTAGCTAAGTGGGATGGTGTACATCCAACTTGCTGAGCGGGATGTGTACACCCGCCGACTGAGTGAGGTGTGGTGCACCCACCTGGCTGAGTAAGATTGGATGTACACACCTGACTAAGTGGGAGGGGGGGGGGTTGCACCTACCTGGCTTAGTGGAATGCGATGCACCTACCTGGGTGACTGGGATTTGGTGTACCCACCTTGCTGAGCGGGATGTGTACACCCGCCGACTGAGTGAGGTGTGGTGCACCCACCTGGCTGAGTAAGATTGGATGTACACACCTGGCTAAGTGGGAGGGGGGGGTTGCACCTACCTGGCTTAGTGGAATGCGATGTACCCGCCTAGATAAGTGGGGTATTGTGCTCCCATCTTGCTGAGTGAGATGTGGTTTAGCGCATCTGTCTGGCTGAATGGGATGCAGTGCCCTCACATGGCCGACTGGGAAGTGGTGCACCCACCTGGGTGAGTGGGATGTGTTGTACTTAAGTCGCTGAGTGGGATGTAAAATATCCTTCTTGCTGAGTGGGATTTGCTACACTAACATGGCTAAACGGAATATGGTGCACCCATTTAGGTGAGTGGGATATGGCGCACCCATTTGCTTGAGTGGGCTATGGGGCAATCATCTGGCTGAGTGGGATGTGGTGCATCCACGTAGTTGAGTCGGATGTGGTTCACCCACCTGACTGATTGGGATATGGTATAGCCATGGGACAGAGTGGGATGTGGTTCAAGCACCATCTGAATAGCATTTAGTGCACATACCTGCCTATGTCAGATGTGGTGCACCCACTTGGCTGAGTGGGATTTGGAGCATCCACATGGTTAATTGGGAGTTGTTGCACCCACCTGGCTGAGCGAGATGTGGTTGACCCACCTGGCTGAGTGGGAAGTGGTTCATCCACCTGGTTGAATGGGATGTGGTGCATCTACCTAGCTGAGTGGGATGTGGCTCACCCACTTGACTGAGTGGAATATGGTATAGCCATGTGACAGACTGGGATTTGGAGCACCCGCCTGGCTAAGTAGGATATGGTGCACCCACCTGGCTGAGTAGAATTTTGTGCATCCGTCTGGTTGAGTGGGACGCGGTGCACCCATCTGGCCGATTGGGAAGTGGTGCACCCACTTCGCTGAGTGTGATGTGGGAAACCCAGCTTGCTGAATGGGAGGTGAGTGTGATGTGGTGCACCCACCTGGGTGAGCTGGATGTGATGTACACACTTGGCTGAGTGGGGTGTAAAATATCCATCTTGCCGAGTGGGGTTTGGTACACTTTCATGGCTGAGCGGGACATGGTACAACTACATAGGTCAGTGGGATATGGTGCACCCACTTGATTGAGTGGGATATAATGCACCCACCTTGCTGAGTGGAAAGTGGTTCACCCATCTGATTGAGTGGTGATGTGGTGTACCCACCTTGCTGGGTGAAATGTGGTGCAGCTACCTGGTTGATTGGGATTTATTGCACCCTCCTGGCTGAATGGAAAGTGGTTCACCTACCTAGTTGAATAGGATGTGATGCTCCCACCTGGCCGAGTGGGACGTGCTGCACCCACCTCGCTCAATAGGATGTGGTGCACGCACCTCTCTGAGTGTGATGTGTTGCACCCTCCTGGCTGAGTGGGAAGTGGTTCACCTACCTAGTTGAATGGGATGTGATGCTCTCACCTGGCCGAGTGGGACGTGCTGCACCCACCTCGCTGAATAGGATGTGGTGTACCCACCTCTCTGAGTGTGATGTGCTGCACCCCCTGGGTGAGTGGGATGTGTTGTACCCACGTGACTGTGTGGGGTGTAAAACACCCCTCTTGCTGAGCGGGATTTGGTGAACTGATATGGCTGAATGAGATATGGTGCACCCACTTAGCTTAGTAGGATATGGTGCACATATCTAGCTGAGGAGGATATGATGTACCCACCCGTCTGAGAGGGATGTAGTGTATCCACTTGGTTAAGTTGGATGTAGTGCTCTCATATGGCTGATTGGGTTGTGATGCTAGTACCTGGCTGATTGCGATACGGTGCACTTTCCTGGCTGAGTGGGATATGTTGCACTCACCTGGCTGAGTGGGATATAATACACCCATCTGGTTGAGGGGGATTAGGTGCACTCACCTGGCAGTGGGAAGTGGTGCACCCACCTCCCTGAGTGTGATGTGGTGTACCCACATTGCTGAATGGGCTGTGGTGTACCAACGTAGTTGAGTGTGATATAAAGTTTCCATCTTGCCAGGTAGGATTAGGTGTGCTAACCTGACTGAGTGGGATGAGTTATACCCATATGGCTAAGTGGGATACGGTGCACTCACCTGGTTGAGGGGGATGTGTGGAATCTACCTGGCTGAGTGGAATGTGGTGCACCCACGTGGGTGAGTGGGATGTGGTTCATCCACCTGCCTCAGTGGGATATGATATACCCATCTGCCTGAGTGGGATATGGTTCACCCATTTGGGTGAGTGTGATTTGGGGTACCTATTGGGTATGTGAGATGCGGTACACCATCGTGGCGGAGTTGGATTTGGTGCTTCCATCTGGCTGAGTTGGATGTGGTGCACCAACCTGACTGATTAGGATTTGTTGCATACACCTGGTTGAATGGGATGTAGTGCACTCACCTAGATGAGTGGGATGTGGTTCACCCACCTAGTAGTGTGGTGATGTGGTGTACCCACCTGGCTGAGTGGAATTTGTAGCATCCACCCGGGTGACTGGGATGCGGTGCACCCACCTTGCTGATATCGTGCACCCACCTGTCTGAGTGGGATATCGTGCATCCACCTGGCTGAGTAGTGCTCCCACATGGATGAGTGGGTTGTAGTGTTAGTACCTGGCCGATTTCGATGTGGTGCACCTGGCTAAGTGGGATGTTATACAACCACCTGGCTGAGTGGGAAATGGTGCACCCACCTGGCTGAGTATGATGTGATACACTCATTTGGCTAAGTGGGATTTGGTGCACCCACTTGGCCGAATGGGAAGTGATGCAACCACCTCCCTGAGTGTGATATGGTGTACTCACCTTGCTGAGTATGATTAAATGTAAGCACGTAATTGAGTGGGATGAAAAGTATCCATCTTGCTGAGTAGGATTTGGTGCACTAACCTGGCTGGCTGAGTGGGATGAGTTATACCCACATGGATTACCGGAATATGGTACATCCTCCTGGATGAAGGGGATGTTTTATACCTGACTAGCTAAGTGGGATATGGTGCACCTACTTGGTATTGTGGGATGTGATGAACCCACCTGGCTTAGTGGGATATCTTGCACCCACTTGACTGAATGGCATGTATTGCACCCACCTGGCTGAGGGGGATGTGGCTCACTCACCTGGGTGAGTGGGATGTGGTTCACATACCTGGCTGAGTGGCATATGGTATACCCGTCTGCCTGAGTGGGATATGGTTCACCCACCTGGGTGAGTGTGATTTGGTGTACCTACCTGGCTGTGTGATAGTTGGTGCACCCAGATGGCTGATTGGAATGTGGTACACCCGCCTGGCTAAGTGGGAAGCGGTGCACCCACCTGGCCGAGTGGGACGTGCTGCACCCACCTCGATGAGTGTCATGAGTTGCACCCTTCCCGGGTGAGTGGGATGTGTTGCACCCATCTGACTGAATGGGGTCTAAAACATCCCTCTCGCTGAGTGGGATCTTGTGCACTGATATGGCTGAATGGGACATGGTTCACCCACTTAGCTCAGCGGGATGTGGTGCACATATCTGGTAGAGGGGGATATGGTGCACCCACCATTCTGAGTGGGGTGGAGTTTATCCACCTGGCTAAGTTGGATGTAGTGCTCTCACATGGCTGAGTGGGTTGTGGTGCTAGCACCTCTCTGATTGCGATATGGTGCACCTACCTGACTGAGTGGGATATAGTGCACTCACCTGGCTGAGTGGGATATGATACAACCATCTGGTTGAGTGGGATATGGTGTGCCCACCTAGGTCGAGTGGGAAGGGGTACACCCACTTCCCTGAGAATGATGTGGTGTACCCACCTTGTTGAGTTTGATGTGGTGTACCCACATAGATGAGTGGTTGATAAGTTTTCATCTTGAGTAGGATTAGGTGCGCTAACCTGACTGAGTGGGATGGGTTATACCCACATGGCTAAATGGGATAAGGTACACCCACCTGGCTGAGGGGGATGTGGTGTACCGGACTAGCTAAGTGGGATATGGTGCATTCACTTGGTTGAGTGGGATGTGGGGGAACCCACCTGCCTCAGTGGGATATGATATACTCGTTTGCCTGAGTAGGATATGGTTCACCCACTTGGGTGAGTGTGATTTGGTGTACCCACCTGGGTGAGTGAGATGCGGTGAACCATCCTGGCTGATTTGGATTTGGTGCACCCATCTGGCTGAGTTGGATGTGGTGCACCAACCTGACTGATTAGGATTTGTTGCACACACCTGGCTGAATGGGATGTGGTGCATCCATTTGGATGAGTGGGAGGTAGTTCACCCACCCGGTTGAATGGTAATATGGTGCACCCACATGGGTGAGCGGGATTTGTAGTGCCCACCTTGCTGACGGTTGTGGTGCACACATCTTGCTGATTGAGATGTGGTGCAGCCACCTTGCTGATTTGGATCTGGTGCATCCTCCTAGCTGAGTAGGATGTGGTTTACCCACCTTGCTGAGTGGGAAATGATTCTCCTACCTGGCTGAGTGGGATGTGGTGCATCCACCTGGCTCAATTGGATATTGTCCATCTGTCTGGCTGAGTGGGATGGGGTGCACCCACATGGCCGGGTGAGATGTGTTGCTCCCACCTCTCTGAGTGTGATGTGGTGTATCCACCTTGGTGAGTGGGATGTGTTGTACCCACGTGGCTGAGTGGGGTGTAATATATCCTTCGTGTTGAGTGGGATTTGGTGCACTAACATGACTAAATGGGGTATAGTCCACCCACTTAGTTCAGTGGGATGTGCTGCACATACCTGGTTGAGGTGATATCGTGCACTCACCTGTCTCAGTGGGATGTCGTGTATCCACCTTCCAAAATCTGATTTAGCGCTTCCACATGACTGAGTACGTTCTGGTGCTTCTACCTGGCTGATTGCGATATGGTGCATCTACCTGACTGAGCGGGATCTTGTACACCCACCTAGTTGAATGAAATATGGTGCACCCCCCTGGCTGAGTATGATGTGGTACATCCATCTGGCTGAGTGGGAAGTGGTGGAACCACCTCCCTAAGTGTGATGTGATATACCCACCTTGCTGAGTGGGATGTGGTGTACTCACGTAGCTGAGTGGGTTATAAAGTTTCCATCTTGCTGAGTAGGCTTAGGTGCGCTAACGTGGCTGAGTGGGATGGGTTATACCCACATTGCTAAGTGGGATATGGTACACCTACCTGGCTGAGGGGGATGTGATGTACCCGACTAGCTAAGTGGAATATGGTGCACTCAATTGGTTGAGAGGGACATTGGAAACCCACTTGGTTGAGTGGGATGTCGTGCACCCACCTGGATGAGTGGGTTGTGGTTCACCAACCTGGCTGAGTGGCATATGGCATACCCATCTGCCTGAAATGGATATGGTTCACCAACCTTGGGGAATGTGATTTGGTGTGCCCACCTACCTGGTTGTGTGATATGTGGTGCACCCAACCGGCTGAACTGAATTTGGTTCACCCACCTGGCTGTGTGGAATATGGCAAGCCCATTTGGCTAAGTGGGATGTGGTTAGCTCTCCTGTCTCAGTGGGATTTTGTGCACCCATCTGGCTGTGTGAGATGTGGTGCAGCCACCTGGCCGAGTGATAAGTGGTACATCGATCTCGCTGAGTGTGATGTGGTGTAACAACCTCGCTGAGTGGGATATGATGTACCCACATGGCTGAGTGGGCTGTAAATTATCCATCTTGCTGAGTGGGATTTGGTGCACTAACTTGGCTGAGTGGGTTGTGATGCATCCAACTGGCTGAGTGGGATATGGTGCACCTACATTGCGTGGTGCTCCCACCTGGTTGAAGGGGATGTGCTGCAACCAATTGGCTGAGTGGGATGTGATGCACCCGACTAAGTATGACATGGTGCACCCATTTGGTTGAGTGGGATATGGTGAACCCACCTAACTAAGAGGGATGCTTTGTACACACCTGCTTCATTGAGATGTGTTGCACCCATGTGTGTGAGTGGGGTATGGCACTCCCATCTGGCTGCGTGGGATGTGGTTTACCCATCTAGCTGAGTGTGATTTGGTGCACCCATCTGGCTGTATGAGATGTGGTGCACCTACCTGGTTGAGTTGGATCTGGTACATCCACCTGGCTGAGTGGGAAGCTGTGCACCCACCTGGTTGATTAGGATTTGGTGCATACACCTGGAACATCCACCTAGCTGATTGGGAAATGGTGCATCCACATAGCTGAGTGGGATTTGGTGCATTTACTTGGCTAAGTGGGATTCTATGCATCCTTCTGGCTGAGTGGCACGTGGTGCACCTACCTGGTCGAGTGGAAAGTGCTGCACCCACCTTACTAAGTGTGATGTGGTGTATCCACCTTAGTGAATTGGAAGTGGTGCAACCAACTCGGTGAGTCTGAAGTGGTATACCCACCTTGCTGCGTGGGATGGAGTGTACCTACGTGACTGAGTGAAATGTGAAGCATCCATGCTGCTGAGTGGAATTTGGTGCACTAATACTGTTGAATGGGATATGATGCACCCACGTAGCTCAGCGGGATGTGGTGCACCCACTTTACTGAGAGGATATGGTGCATCCACCTGGCTGAGTGGGATGTGGTGTATCAACGTAGCTAAGTGGGATATAGTGCACTCATAAGACTGAGTGTGTTCTGGTGCTCCCACCTTGCTTACTGGTATATGGTGCACCTACCTGGCTCAGTGGAAAGTTATAAACAAACATGTCTGAGTGGGATGTGGTACATCCATACGGCTGAGTGGAATATGGTACATCTACCTGGTCGAGTGGGAAGTGTTGCACCCACCTCGCTGAGTGTGATGTAGTGTACCCACCTTGCTGAGTGGGATATGGTATAGCCACAGGGCTGAATGGGTTGTAAAGTGTCCATCTTGCTGAGTGGGATTTGGTGCAGTAAATTGGCTGAGCGAGATGGGTTGTGCCCACTTGGCTGCACCTGACTGGCTAATTTGGATGTTGTTTACCCAACTAAGTGGGTTATGGTGCACCCACTTGGTTGAGTGAGATGTGGTGAACATACCTGGCTTAGTGGGAAGTTTTGCACCCACCTGGCTGAATAGTGTGTGGTGCACCCACCTAACTGAGCAAGATACGGTGCACCCACCCAGGGTGAGTGGGATGTGGGTGACCCACCTGACTAAGTGGGATATGGTATACCCATGTGGATGATTGGGATGTGGTTCATCCATCAGGTTAATTGGGATTTGGTTTACCCACCTGGCTGTTTGATATGTGGTGCATCAACCTGTTTGACTGGGATTTGGATTACCCACCTGGCTTAGTGGTATATGGTGCACCAACCTGGCTTAGCAGCAAAAGGTGCACCCACCTGGTTTAGTGGGATGTGGTACACCCACATGGCTGAGTGGATTTTGTTCGTCCGTCTGGCTAGGTGGATGTGGTGCACCTATCTGGCTGAGGGGGATATGCCTCACCCACCTGGCTAAGTGGGATGTAGTGTGCTCGACTGGCTAGGTGGGATACGGTGCACCCATTTGGTTGAGTAGGATGTGGTAAAACCACGTGGCTTAGTGGGATGTACTACACCCACCATGTCTGAATGGGATGTGGTGCACCCAAATGGTGAGTGGGATATGGTGTATCCACCTGACTGAGTGGAATGTGGTGCATCCACATGGCTGAGTGGTATGATATACACCAACCTGGATGAGTTGGATGTGGTACTCCCATCTGTTTGAGTGGGATGTGGTGCATCCACCTGGATAAATGGAATATGATGTACCCGTTTAGATAAGAGGGATATGGTGCATTCACTTGGCTGAGTGGGATATGGTGTTCCTACCTGGCTTTGCAGGATGTCTTGCAACCACCTGGCTGAATGGAATGTGGTGTACCCACCTAGCTAAGTGGGATGTGGTACATCCATCTTAGTGAGTGGGATGTGGTTCACCCACATAGCTAATGGGATATGGTTTACCCATCTGCCAGAATGATTTGTTGTTCACCCAACTGGCTGAGTGGGATTTGGTGCACCATTCTGGCTGATTGGGATTTCGTGCACTTACCTGGTTTGGAGCACCCACCTGTCTGAGTGGGAAGTGGCGCACCCACCTGGCTGAGCGGGATGTGGCGCAACCACCTGGCTGAGTGGGATTTTGTGCATCCGTCTGGCTAAGTGGATGTGGTGCACCCGACTTGGCTGAGGGGGAAGTGCTGCATCCACCTGGCTCAGTGGCATGTGGTGTACCCGGATAGCTAAGTCGGATATGGTGCACCCATTTGGCTGAGTGGGATGTGGTGCACCCACCTGGTCCAGTGAGAATTTGTGCTCCCCCCTCGCTGAGTGTTATGTGGTGTATTTACCTTGCTGAATGGGATATTTTGCAGCCAACCGGCTGAGTAGGATGTGTGGCACCCACCTGACTGAATCGGATGTATTGCACCCACTTGGTTGAGTGGGGTGTGGTGCATCTATCTGGTTGATGGGATTTGTTGCACCCACCCGGCGGAATGGTATATGGTGTACCCACTTGGATGAGGAGAATTTAGCGCACCCACTTGGCTGAGTGGGATATGGTCCACCCACCTGGTTGAGTGGGATGTGGTGCACCCATCTGGATGAAGGGGATGTGCTGCACTAACCTGGATAAGTGGGATATAATGCACCCGTCTAGATATGTGGGATATGGCGCACTCACTTGGTTGAGTGGGATGGGGTGAGTCCACCTAAGCGGCTTTGCGGGATGTCTTGCACCCACCTGGTTGAATGGGATGCGGTGTACCCACTTGGATGAGTTGAATTTAGTGCACCCACCAGGCTGAATGGGATATGGTCCACCCATCTGGCTGAGTGGGATGTAGTGTATCCACCTAGCCAAGCGGGATGTGTTGTATCCGCCTAGCAAAGTGGGATGAGGTGCTGGCTGAGTGGCAAGTGGTGTACCCACCTGGCTGAGTGGGATTTTTTGCTTACTTCTGGCTGAGTGGGATGTGGTGCACCTACCTGGCGGATTGGAAAATGCTGCACCCAGCTCACTTAGTGTGATGTGGTGTACCCACCTTTACCGAGTGGGATTTAGTGCACTAACACAGCTGAGTGGGATGTGGTGCACCCATCAGACTGAGGGGGATATGGTGCACCTACCTGGCTGAGTGGGAAGTCATACACCCACCTGGCTGAGTGGGATGTAGTACACCCACCTAGATGAGCGGGAGGTGGTACTCCCATCAGCATGACGTGGTGGAGGATTATCTCTTGTCTGTCCTATATCTTCCCATTCTTACGTAAACTGCAACTGTGGCTGCTATGCCGACTGAGCTGTTTTTGCTGTCACGTTGGCTCAATACCCACTAAATCTTTTTTATTTCCATTACCTTACTTGACTTCATTCCTTATCATGTCAAAATTATACATTTTTCTATTTGTTTCAAATTCATATTTCGTAAACATGTTTACCAAATGGCGTCCTAGCTTCGTCTCTTCGATGTATATCAACTGACTTATATTTCTCTCTTGTGTCTCCCCTAATGATGTGATTATTACACGAAAGTGCACTTGGGAACTTATCGTGTTTCATTTTTCCTGTGGACTCATAGGAATATATATATATATATATATATATATATATATATATATATATATATATATATATATATATATATATATATATATATTGGAAAGGATCACAGTTTTGCGCGTGATCAAGATATTCCTATGAGTCCACGGGGAAAATGAAACACGAAAAGTACCCAAGTGCACTTTCGTGTAATTATCACACCATCAGGGGAGACACAAGAGAGAAATATAACAGTCAGTTGATATACATCGAAGAGACGAAGCTAGGACGCCATTTGGTAAACATTTGATTGTCCAAAACATACAACGAGCGTTCATAAACTTATCATTTTACAAATCTTATCAACAATAAAGTTATCTAATTTGTAGAGACCATCACTAATATCAAGATTGTGATTCTTTGTGTATTTAATAATAGAAGATTCAATGATATTTCTCTTAGTAATAGAGTTAGAATTAATAACTGAGATGGCGTTACTCCAGTCAATACAATGATCATAGTTTTAACATGATTAGACAAGGCATTTGATTCTTGTCCCGTTCTTATACTATATTTGTGTTGCTTATGTCTAACAGAAAGATCCTTACCAGTCTGACCAACATAAAATTTATCACAGTTTCCACAAGGCACTTTATAGATGCAACCAAGAGAATTTTCTGGTGAATTCCTGATTAAGATATTCTTTATAGTATTATTGTTGTTAAAAGCCACATTTACATTAAAGGATTTAAGCAACATGGGAAGCAAAGTGACATTATTATTAAAAGGGAGAACTTATGATTCTTGGTGTCAATGGGAGGTTTGGGCTCAACTCTATAAAATGATTTCTTTGCTAACTTAAGGGATTTATCAATGAAAGATCTAGGGTACTTTAACTTAGATCCAATAGAATATATCTTCTCAAACTCATCATTAATAAACTTTGGACTGCAAATGCGTGATGCCCTAAGGAACATAGATTGAAATCATGATAACTTAACTCTGTCATGTTGAGATGAGACATAATGGATATATGAGCATACATTGATGGGTTTTCTGTATATGCAAAACTTAAACTTGTTTCCTTGTCTATGAATCATTCACTCTAAAATTGGTAACATACCATTATTCTCATTTTCTACAGTAAATTTCATGGAAGGTACTAAATTGTTGAGTAAGGGGAGAAATATTTGTAAACTTTCATTTGTTGGCCAATCACAAAGAACATCATCTACATACCTAAACCAAATTGCATTAGAAGGTAAGACATCCTTTAGTAATTTTGTTTCAAAAAATTCCATATAAAGATTACTTAGTACAGGTGAAAGAGGGTTACCCATTGCCATACCAAATTTTTGAGCATAATAATCTCCATTAAATTGAAATACACAGTCTTTTATACACAATTTTATCAGTTCAATGAAACTGGACTTTGAAACAGGTAAATGGATATCATCCAAGACATCAAATAAATATTCTAGAAGGTCATCAACTGGAACTTTAGTGAAAAGTGAGGAAACATCAAAGCTAACTAGTTTGAAATCGAAATTAATATTGATATTGTTTAGCTTGTTGACTAAATCTACAGTGTTCAGGATATTAGAATTTGATACCTTACCCACTAAAGGGCTTAATAAAGAAACTAACCATTTTGACAATTTATATGTGATGGAGCCGACTGAACTCACTATAGGTCTTGCTGGAAAATTCTGTTTATGTGTTTTGATAAGTCCGTACATATATGGCAATGAAGGGGACAAAGATGACAAACTTTTGATAAGAGAAATGTTACCTTTCAACAACAACTTCATTTCTTTATTGAAGTGAGAATTAACTGCGTCTAAGGGATTTTTACGAAGTTTAGAATATGCTGTGTTATCATTTAGAACTATTTTTCTAAAATGAATGTTCACGCCCCGATCGCTCAAAATCTTTTTCACTCCATCCTTCCACCTCCAGTTTAGTTTCCCACTTCTCCTCGTTCCCTCCACCTTTGACACAAATATCCTCTTTGTCAATCTTTCCTCTTTCATTCTCTCCATGAGACCAAACAATTTCAAAACACCCTCTTCTGCTCTCTCAACCACACTCCTTTTATTACCACACATCTCTCTTACCCTTTCGTTACTTACTCGATCAAACCACCTCACACCACATATAGTCCTCAAACATCTCATTTCCAACACATCCATCCTCCTCCGCACAACTCTATCTATAGCCCACGCCTTGCAACCAGACAACATTGTTGGAACCACTATTCCTTCAAACATACCCATTTTTGCTTTCCGAGATAATGCTCTCGCCTTCCACACATTTTTCAACGCTCCCAGAACTTTCGCCCCCTCGCCCACCCTGTGACTCTCTTCCACTTTAATGGTTCCATCCGCTGCCTAATCCACTCCAAGATATCTAAAACACTTTACTTCCTCCAGTTTTCTCCATTCAAACTTACATCCCACTTTACTTGTCCCTCAAACCTACTAAACGTAATAACCTTGCTCTTATTCACATTTACTCAGCTTTCTTCTTTCACACACTTTAGCCAAACTCAGTCGCCAGCTTCTACAATTTTTCAACTCAATCAGCCACCAGTGCTATATCGTCAGCGAACAACAACTGACTCACTTCCCAAGCTTTCTCATCCACAGCAGACTGCATACTTGCCCCTCTATCCAAAACTTTTGCATTCACCTCCCTAACAACCCCATCCATAAACAAATTAAACAACCATTGGGACATCACACACCCCTGCCGCAAACCGACATTCACTGGGAACCAATCACTTTCCTCTCTTCCTACAGGTACACATGCCTTACATCCTCGATAAAAGCTTTTCACTGCTTCTAGCATCTTACCTCCCACACCACATACTCTTAACACCTTAAACAGAACATCTCTATCAACTCTGTCATATGCCTTCTCCATGTCCATAAATGCTACATAGAAATCCATTTGCTTTTCTAAGGATTTCTCACATACATTCTTCACAGCAAATACCTGATCCTCACATCATCTACCACTTCTGAAACCACACTGATCTTCCCCAATCTGATGCTCTGTACATGCCTTCACCTTCTCAATCAATAATCTCCCATATATTTTCCCAGGAATACTCAACAAACTTATACCTCTGTAATTTGCATACTTACCTTTATCCCCTTTCCCTTTCTACATTGGCACTATGCGTGCATTCCGGAAGTCCTCAGACACTTCACCATGAACCATATCTATACTGAATATCCTCACCCACCAGTCAACAACACAGTCACCCTTTTTTGATAAATTCCACTGCAATATCATCCAAACCCACCACCTTGCAGGCTTTCATCTTCCGCAAAACTTTCACTACCATTTTTTACTAAATCATTCTCCTGACCCTTTCACTTCGCACACCACCTCGACCAAAACATCCTATATCTCCCTCTCTATCATCAAACACATTCAACAGACCTTCAAAATACTCACTCCATCTCCCTCTCACTTCACCACTACTTGGTATTACCTCCCCATTTGCCCCCTTCACCGATGTTCCCATTTGTTCTCTTGTCTTACGCACTTTATTTACCTCCTTCCAAAACATCTTTTTATTCTCCATAAAACTTGATGATACTCTCTCACTCAATCTCTCATTTGCCCTCTTTTTCACCTCTTGCCCCTTTCTCTTGACCTCATGCCTCTTTATTTTATACATCTCCTAGTCATTTGCACTATTTCCCTGGAAAAATCGCCCAAATACCTCTCTCTTCTCTTTCACTAACAATCTTACTTCTTCATCCCACCACTCACTACCCTTGCTAATCCGCCAACCTCCCACCTCTCTCATGCAACAGTCATCTTTTGCGCAAGTCATCACTGCTTCCCTAAATACATCCCTTTCCTCCCCCACTCCCCTTACGTCATTTGCTCTCACCTTTTTCCATTCTGCACTCAATCTCTACTGGTACTTCCTCAAACAAGTCTCCTTCACAAGATCACTTACTCTCACCACTTTCTTCACCAAAACATTCTCTATTCTTTTCTGAAAACCTCTACATATCTTCATCTTCGCCTCTACAATATAATGATCAGACATCTCTCTAGCTGCCCATCTCAGCACATTCATCTCCAAAAGTATTTCTTTCGAGCGCTTATCAATTGACATGTAAACCAATAACGCTCTCTGGCCATCTCTCTACTTACATATGTCTACTTATGTATATTTCACTTTTTACCCATGTATTCCACATCACCAGTCTTTTTTCAGCACAAAAATCTACAAGCTCTTCACCATTTTCATTTACAACACTAAATATCCCGTGTACACCAATTATACCTTCAACTACCACATTACTCACCTTTGCATTCAAATCAACCATCACTGTAACCCGGTCACATGAATCAAAGCTGCTAACACACTCAATCAGCTGTTCCCAAAACACTTGCCTCTCATGATCTTTCTTTTCATGACTTGATGCATAGGCACCAATAATCACCCATTTCTCTCCATCTACTTTGAGTTTTACCCATATCAATCTGGAGTTTACTTTCTTACAATCCATCACATCCTCCCACCACTCCTGTTTCAGGAGTGGTGACACTCCTTCCTTTCCTCTCGTCCTCTCAGCAACCCCTGACTTTACTCCCACGATATTCCCAAACCACTCTTCCCCTTTACCCTTGAGCTTCGTTTCACTCAGACCCAAGACATCCAGTTTCGTTTCCTCAAACATACTACCTATCTCTCCATTTTTTCTCATCTTGGTTACATTTGCACACAATTAGGCACCGCAAATATATATACATTCCCTGGGGATAGGGGAGAAAGAATACCTCCCACGTATTCCCTGCGTGTCGTAGAAGGCGACTAAGAGGGGAGGGAGCGGGGGGCTGGAAATCCTCCATTCTCGTTTTTTTTTTTTTCTAATTTTCCAAAAGATGGAACAGAGAACGAGGCCAGGTGAGGATATTCCCTCAGAGGCCCAGTCCTCTGTTCTTAGCGCTACCTTGCTAACGCGGGAAATGGACGACTAGTTTAATAGAAAAAAAGAAAGATATACATATATATATATATATATATATATATATATATATATATATATATATATATATACATATATATATATATATATATATTATATATATATATATATATATATATATATATATATATATATATATATATATATATATATATATAAATATATATATATATATATATATGTATATATATATATATATATATATATATATATATATATATATATATATATATTTTTTTTTTTTTTTTTTTCTTTTTTTTTTCTTTCATACTATTCGCCATCTCCCGCCTCAGCAAGGTAGCGTTAAGAACAGGGGACTGGGCCTCTGAGGAAACATCCTCACCCGGCCCCCTTCTCTGTTCCTTCCTTTGGAAAATTAAAAAAAAAAACATGAGAGGGGAAGATCTCCAGCCCGCTGCTCCCTTCCCTTTTAGTCTCCTTCTACGACACGCAGGGAATACGTGGAAAGTATTCTTTCTCCCCTAAACCCAGGGATATATATATATATATATATATATATATATATATATATATATATATATATATATATATATATATATATATATATATATATATATATATATATATATATATATATATATATATACATATATGTATATATATCTTTCTTTTCTTTTAAACTATTCGCCATTTCCCGCGTTAGCGAGGTAGCGTTAAGAACAGAGGATATCCTCACCTGGCCCCCTCTGTTCCTTCTTTTGGAAAATTAAAAAAAAAAAAAAAATGAGAGGGGAGGATTTCCAGCCCCCCGCTCCCTCCCCTTTTAGTCGCCTTCTACAACACGCAGGGAATACGTGGGAAGTATTCTTAATCCCCTATCCCCAGGGATATATATATATATATATATATATATATATATATATATATATATATATATATATATATATATATATATATATATATATATATATATATATATATATATATATATATATATATATATATATATTTATGAATATATATATATATATATATATATATATATGTATATATATATATATATATATATATATATATATATATATATATATATATATATATGTATATATATATATATATATATATATATATATATATATATATATATATATATATATATATATATATATATATATATATATATATATATATATATATATATATATATATATATATATATATATATATATATATATATATATATATATATATATATATATATATATATATATATATATATATATATATATATATATAATATATATATATATATATATATATATATATATAATATATATAAATATCTTTCTTTTTTTTTTTAAACTATTCGCCATTTCCCGCGTTAGCGAGGTAGCGTTAAGAACAGAGAACTGGGCCACTGAGGGAATATCCTCACCTGGCCCCCTTCTCTGTTCTTTCTTTTGGAAAATTAAAAAAAATTGAGGGGAGGATTTCCAGCCCCCCGCTCCCTCCCCTTTTAGTCGCCTTCTACGACACGCAGGGAATACGTGGGAAGTATTCTTTCTCCCCTATCCCCAGGGATAATATATATATATATATATATATATATATATATATATATAATATATATATATATATATATATATATATATATATATATATATACGGGATTGTGGAGTATGTGATAGAATGTAAAAAGTAAATTCTCGATTAATATGGGTAAAAACTGAAAGTTTGGAGAGGGGTGGGTGATTATTGGTGCATATGCACCTGGGCATGAGAAGAAAGATCATGAGAGGCAAGTGTTTTGGGAGCAGCTGAAATGAGTGTGTGTAGTGGTTTTGATGCACGAAGACCGGGTTATAGTGATGGGTGATTTGAATGCAAAGGTGAGTAATGTGGCAGTTGAGGGAATAATTGGTATACAGGGGTGTTCAGTGTTGTAAATGGAAATGGTGAAGAGCTTGTAATTTATGTGCTGAAAAAGGACTGGTGATTGGGAATACCTGGTTTAAAAAGACGAGATATACATAAGTATACGTATGTAAGTAGGAGAGATGGCCAGAGAGCGTTATTGGATTACGTGTTAATTGACAGAGCGCGCGAAAGAGAACTTTTGGATGTTAATGTGCTGAGAGGTGCAACTGGAGGGAGTTCTGATCATTATCTTGTGGAGGCTAAGGTGAAGATTTGTATGGGTTTTCAGAAAAGAAGAGGAATGTTGGGGTGAAGAGGTGGTGAGAGTAAGTGAGCTTGGGAAGGAGACTTGTGTGAGGAAGTACCAGGAGAGACTGAGTACAGAATGGAAAAAGTGAGAACAAAGGAGTAAGGGGAGTGGGGAGGAATGGGATGTATTTAGGGAACAGTGATGGATTGCAGCAAAAGATGCTTGTGGCATGAGAAGCGTGGGAGGTGGGTTGATTAGAAAGGGTAGTGAGTGGTGGATGAAGAAGTAAGATTATTAGTGAAAGAGAAGAGAGAGGCATTTGGACGATTTTTGCAGGGAAAAAATGCAATTGAGTGGGAGATGTATAAAAGAAAGAGACAGGAGGTCAAGAGAAAGTGCAAGAGGTGAAAAAAGGGCAAATGAGAGTTGGGGTGAGAGAGTATCATTAAATTTTAGGGAGAAAAAAGATGTTTCTGGAAGGAGGTAAATAAAGTGCGTAAGACAAGGGAGCAAATGGGAACTTCAGTGAAGGGGCGCAAATGGGGAGGTGATAACAAGTAGTGGTGATGTGAGAAGGAGATGGAGTGAGTATTTTGAAGGTTTGTTGAATGTGTTTAAAAAAGCTTTACGGAAGATGAAAGCCGGCAAAGCAGCAGGTTTGGATGGCATTGCAGTGGAATTTATTAAAAAAGGGGGTGACTGTGTTGTTGACTGGTTGGTAAGGTTATTTAATGTATGTATGATTTATGGTGAGGTGCCTGAGGATTGGCGGAATGCTTGCATAGTGCCATTGTACAAAGGCAAAGGGGATAAGAGTGAGTGTTCAAATTACAGAGGTATAAGTTTGTTGAGTATTCCTGGTGAATTATATGGGCGGGTATTGACTGAGAGGGTGAAGGCATATACAGAGCATCAGATTGGGGAAGAGCAGTGTGGTTTCAGAAGTGGTAGAGGATGTGTGGATTAGGTGTTTGCTTTGAAGAATGTATGCGAGAAATACTTAAAAAAACGAATGGATTTGTATGTAGCATTTATGGATCTGGAGAAGGCATATGATAGAGTTGATAGAGATGCTCTGTGGAAGGTATTAAGAATATATGGTGTGGGAGGAAAGTTGTTAGAAGCAGTGAAAAGTTTTTATCGAGGATGTAAGGCATGTGTATGTGTAGGAAGAGAGGAAAGTGATTGGTTCTCAGTGAATGTAGGTTTGCGGCAGGGGTGTGTGATGTCTCCATGGTTGTTTAATTTGTTTATGGATGGGATTGTTAGGGAGGTGAATGCAAGAGATTTGGAAAGAGGGGCAAGTATGCAGTCTGTTGTGGATGAGAGAGCTAGGGGAGTGAGTCAGTTGTTGTTCGCTGATGATACAGCGCTGGTGGCTGATTCATGTAAAAAACTGCAGAAGCTGGTGACTGAGTTTGGTAAAGTGTGGGAAAGAAGAAAGTTAAGAGTAAATGTGAATAAGAGCAAAGTTATTAGGTACAGTAGGGTTGAGGGTCAAGTCAATTGGGAGGTAAGTTTGGATGGAGAAAAGCTGGAGGAAGTGAAGCGTTTTAGATATCTGCGAGTGGATCTGGCAGCGGATGGAACCATGGAAGCGGAAGTGAATCATAGGGTGGGGGAGGGAGCGAAAATTCTGGGAGCCTTGAAGAATGTTTGGAAGTCGAAAACATTATCTCGGAAAGCAAAAATGGGTATGTTTGAAGGAAAAGTGGTTCCAACAATGTTGTATGGTTGCGAGGCGTGGGCTATGGATAGAGTTGTGCGCAGGAGGGTGGATGTGCTGGAGATGAGATGGTTGAGGACAATATGTGGTGTGAGGTGGTTTGATCGATTAAATAATGTAAGGGTGAGAGAGATGTGTGGAAATAAAAAGAGTGTGGTTGAGAGAGCAGAAGAGGGTGTTTTGAAATGGTTTGGTCACATGGAGAGAATGAGTGGGGAAAGATTGACCAAGATGATATATATGTCAGAGGTGGAGGGAACGAGAAGTGGGAGACGAAATTGGAGGTGGAAAGATGGAGTGAAAAAGATTTTGAGTGATCGGGGCCTGAACATGCAGTAGGGTGAAAGTCTTGCAAGGAATAGAGTGAATTGGAACGATGTGGTATACCGGGGTCGACGTGCTGTCAATGGATTGAACCAGGGCATGTGAAGCGTCTGGGGTAAACCATGCAAAGCGTGTGGGGCCTGGATGTGGAAAGGGAGCTGTGGTTTCGGTGCATTATTACATGACAGCTAGAGACTGAGTGTGAACGAATGGGGCCTTTGGTGTTTTTCCTAGCGCTACCTCACACACATGAGGGGGGAGGGGGTTGTTATTCCATGTGTGGCGGGGTGGCGATGGGAACAAATAAAGGCAGGCAGTATGAATTATGTACATGTGTATATATGCATATGTCTGTGTGTGTATATATATGTGTACATTGAGATGTATAGGTATGTATATTGTGCGTGTGTGGACATGTATGCATATACATGTGTATGTGGGCGGGTTGGGCCATTCTTTCGTCTGTTTCCTTGCGCTACCTCGCTAACGCGGGACACAGCGACAAAGCAAAAATAAATAAATAAATAAATAAATATATATATATATATATATATATATATATATATATATATATATATATATATATTTTTTTTTTTTTTTTTTTTTATACTTTGTCGCTGTCTCCCGCGTCTGCGAGGTAGCGCAAGGAAACAGACGAAAGAAATGGCCCCCCCCCCCATACACATGTACATACACACGTCCACACACGCAAATATACATACCTACACAGCTTTCCATGGTTTACCCCAGACGCTTCACATGCCTTGCTTCAATCCACTGACAGCACGTCAACCACTGTATACCACATGACTCCAATTCACTCTATTTCTTGCCCTCCTTTCACCCTCCTGCATGTTCAGGCCCCGATCACACAAAATCTTTTTCACTCCATCTTTCCACCTCCAATTTGGTCTCCCTCTTCTCCTCGTTCCCTCCACCTCCGACACATATATCCTCTTGGTCAATCTCTCCTCACTCATTCTCTCCATGTGCCCAAACCATTTCAAAACACCCTCTTCTGCTCTCTCAACCACGCTCTTTTTATTTCCACACATCTCTCTTACCCTTACGTTACTTACTCGATCAAACCACCTCACACCACACATTGTCCTCAAACATCTCATTTCCAGCACATCCATCCTCCTGCGCACATCTCTATCCATAGCCCACGCCTCGCAACCATACAACATTGTTGGAACCACTATTCCCTCAAACATACCCATTTTTGCTTTCCGAGATAATGTTCTCGACTTCCACACATTTTTCAAGGCTCCCAAAATTTTCGCCCCCTCCCCCACCCTATGATCCACTTCCGCTTCCATGGTTCCATCCGCTGACAGATCCACTCCCAGATATCTAAAACACTTCACTTCCTCCAGTTTTTCTCCATTCAAACTCACCTCCCAATTGACTTGACCCTCACCCCTACTGTACCTAATAACCTTGCTCTTATTCACATTTACTCTCAACTTTCTTCTTCCACACACTTTACCAAACTCAGTCACCAGCTTCTGCAGTTTCTCACATGAATCAGCCACCAGCGCTGTATCATCAGCGAACAACAACTGACTCACTTCCCAAGCTCTCTCATCCCCAACAGACTTCATACTTGCCCCTCTTTCCAGGACTCTTGCATTTACCTCCCTTACAACCCCATCCATAAACAAATTAAACAACCATGGAGACATCACACACCCCTGCCGCAAACCTACATTCACTGAGAACCAATCACTTTCCTCTCTTCCTACACGTACACATGCCTTACATCCTCGATAAAAGCTTTTCACTGCTTCTAACAACTTGCCTCCCACACCATATATTCTTAATACCTTCCACAGAGCATCTCTATCAACTCTATCATATGCCTTCTCCAGATCCATAAATGCTACATACAAATCCATTTGCTTTTCTAAGTATTTCTCACATACATTCTTCAAAGCAAACACCTGATCCACACATCCTCTACCACTTCTGAAACCGCACTGCTCTTCCCCAATCTGATGCTCTGTACATGCCTTCACCCTCTCAATCAATACCCTCCCATATAATTTACCAGGAATACTCAACAAACTTATACCTCTGTAATTTGAGCACTCACTCTTATCCCCTTTGCCTTTGTACAATGGCACTATGCACGCATTCCGCCAATCCTCAGGCACCTCACCATGAGTCATACATACATTAAATAACCTTACCAACCAGTCAACAATACAGTCACCCCCTTTCTTAATAAATTCCACTGCAATACCATCCAAACCTGCTGCCTTGCCGGCTTTCATCTTCCGCAAAGCTTTTACTACCTCTTCTCTGTTTACCAAATCATTTTCCCTAACCCTCTCACTTTGCACACCACCTCGACCAAAACACCCTATATCTGCCACTCTGTCATCAGACACATTCAACAAACCTTCAAAATACTCATTCCATCTCCTTCTCACATCACCGCTACTTGTTATCACCTCCCCATTTACGCCCTTCACTGAAGTTCCCATTTGCTCCCTTGTCTTACGCACCCTATTTACCTCCTTCCAGAACATCTTTTTATTCTCCCTAAAATTTACTGATAGTCTCTCACCCCAACTCTCATTTGCCCTTTTTTTCACCTCTTGCACCTTTCTCTTGACCTCCTGTCTCTTTCTTTTATACTTCTCCCACTCAATTGCATTTTTTCCCTGCAAAAATCGTCCAAATGCCTCTCTCTTCTCTTTCACTAATACTCTTACTTCTTCATCCCACCACTCACTACCCTTTCTAAACAGCCCACCTCCCACTCTTCTCATGCCACAAGCATCTTTTGCGCAATCCATCACTGATTCCCTAAATACATCCCATTCCTCCCCCACTCCCCTTACTTCCATTGTTCTCACCTTTTTCCATTCTGTACACAGTCTCTCCTGGTACTTCCCCACACAGGTCTCCTTCCCAAGCTCACTTACTCTCACCACCCTCTTCACCCCAACATTCACTCTTCTTTTCTGAAAACCCATACAAATCTTCACCTTAGCCTCCACAAGATAATGATCAGACATCCCTCCAGTTGCACCTCTCAGCACATTAACATCCAAAAGTCTCTCTTTCGCACGCCTGTCAATTAACACGTAATCCAATAACGCTCTCTGGCCATCTCTCCTACTTACATAAGTATACTTATGTATATCTCGCTTTTTAAACCAGGTATTCCCAATCATCAGTCCTTTTTCAGCACATAAATCTACAAGCTCTTCACCATTTCCATTTACAACACTGAACACCCCATGTATACCAATTATTCCCTCAACTGCCACATTACTCACCTTTGCATTCAAATCACCCATCACTATAACCCGGTCTCGTGCATCAAAACCACTAACACACTCATTCAGCTGCTCCCAAAACACTTGCCTCTCATGATCTTTCTTCTCATGCGCAGGTGCATATGCACCAATAATCACCCACCTCTCTCCATCAACTTTCAGTTTTACCCATATTAATCGAGAATTTACTTTCTTACATTCTATCACATACTCCCACAACTCCTGTTTCAGGAGTATTGCTACTCCTTCCCTTGCTCTTGTCCTCTGACTAACCCTTGACTTTACTCCCCAGACATTCCCAAACCACTCTTCCCCTTTACCCTTGAGCTTCGTTTCACTCAGAGCCAAAACATCCAGGTTCCTTTCCTCAAACATACTACCTATCTCTCCTTTTTTCACATCTTGGTTACATCCACACACATTTAGGCACCCCACTCTGAGCCTTCGAGGAGTATGAGCACTCCCCGCGTGACTCCTTCTTCTGTTTCCCATTTTAGAAAGTTAATACAAGGAGGGGAGGATTTCTGGCCCCCCGCTCCCGTCCCCTCTAGTCGCTTTCTACGACACGCGAGGAATACGTGGGAAGTATTCTTTCACCCCTATCCCCAGGGATAATATACATATATATATACATATACACATACACACACATACACATACATACGCACATATACACACACACACACATACATATATATACATATGAAAAATGTAAGAAACAATTTAGAAAACTGAAACTTCTAGCTTGAAATGAATGAAAAAATGAATGTCACATAATGGTTCAACCTCTGGCTATGGAAAAGGAAATGTATAATTTATTTACACAAACGTCAATAGCAGTTCTCATCACTGTATCAATAAGCTTCAATGTCTAAGCTACATTTTTCTCCAATTTCACTATTTTCTTGTCAAAACACCATGTATGAAAACTATCATTCCAGTAACACAACTATAAACACTTACTTCTCCTTTAAAAAGAAGTTCTGGGGAAGTCTGTCTCGATACACTGCGGGAAACTCTACCACCTGGCGGGGTTTGTGTTGCAATGGTTCCCGATTCACAAACGTAGTAGCATCACTGGTGGGCCAAGGTACTTCCGTTTGCGAAGAGGCGCTTTATATGATGTCTTGACACACGATGATCTTAACGAGGTGATGATAGAGGTCCAGTGGAAGTGTTGGTCAGCGATGGGCAATTTCCTTGCCATGCTGCCAGGACCCAGAGGAGCGAAGCAGCCATCAGCCACAAATATATATATATATATATATATATATATATATATATATATATATATATATATATATATATATATATATATATATATATATATATATATATATGTATATATATATATATATATATATATATATATATATATACATATTTTTTTTTTTTTTTTTTTTTTTTTTTTTATACTTTGTCGCTGTCTCCCGCGTTTGCGAGGTAGCGCAAGGAAACAGACGAAAGAAATGGCCCAACCCCCCCCCCCCATACACATGTACATACACACGTCCACACACGCAAATATACATACCTACACAGCTTTCCATGGTTTACCCCAGACGCTTCACATGCCTTGATTCAATCCACTGACAGCACGTCAAACCCTGTATACCACATCGCTCCAATTCACTCTATTCCTTGCCCTCCTTTCACCCTCCTGCATGTTCAGGCCCCGATCACACAAAATCTTTTTCACTCCATCTTTCCACCTCCAATTTGGTCTCCCTCTTCTCCTCGTTCCCTCCACCTCCGACACATATATCCTCTTGGTCAATCTTTCCTCACTCATTCTCTCCATGTGCCCAAACCATTTCAAAACACCCTCTTCTGCTCTCTCAACCACGCTCTTTTTATTTCCACACATCTCTCTTACCCTTACGTTACTTACTCGATCAAACCACCTCACACCACACATTGTCCTCAAACATCTCATTTCCAGCACATCCATCCTCCTGCGCACAACTCTATCCATAGCCCACGCCTCGCAACCATACAACATTGTTGGAACCACTATTCCTTCAAACATACCCATTTTTGCTTTCCGAGATAATGTTCTCGACTTCCACACATTTTTCAAGGCTCCCAAAATTTTCGCCCCCTCCCCCACCCTATGATCCACTTCCGCTTCCATGGTTCCATCCGCTGACAGATCCACTCCCAGATATCTAAAACACTTCACTTATATATATATATATATATATATATAGACCGGGTTATAGTGATGGGTGATTTGAATGCAAAGGTGAGTAATGTGGCAGTTGAGGGAATAATTGGTATGCATGGGGTGTTCAGTGTTGTAAATGGAAATGGTGAAGAGCTTGTAGATTTATGTGCTGAAAAAGGACTGATGATTGGGAATACCTGGTTTAAAAAGCGAGATATACATAAGTATACTTATGTAAGTAGGAGAGATGGCCAGAGAGCATTATTGGATTACGTGTTAATTGACAGGCGTGCGAAAGAGAGACTTTTGGATGTCAATGTGCTGAGAGGTGCAACTGGAGGGATGTCTGATCATTATCTTGTGGAGGCTAAGGTGAAGATTAGTATGGGTTTTCAGAAAAGAAGAGTTAATGTTGGGGTGAAGAAGGTGGTGAGAGTAAGTGAGCTTGGGAAGGAGACCTGTGTGAAGAAGTATCAGGAGAGACTGTGTACAGAATGGAAAAAGGTGAGAACAATGGAAGTAAGGGGAGTGGGGGAGGAATGGGATGTATTTAGGGAATCAGTGATGGATTGCGCAAAAGATGCTTGTGGCATGAGAAGAGTGGGAGGTGGGCTGTTTAGAAAGGGTAGTGAGTGGTGGGATGAAGAAGTAAGAGTATTAGTGAAAGAGAAGAGAGAGGCATTTGGACGATTTTTGCAGGGAAAAAATGCAATTGAGTGGGAGAAGTATAAAAGAAAGAGACAGGAGGTCAAGAGAAAGGTGCAAGAGGTGAAAAAAAGGGCAAATGAGAGTTGGGGTGAGAGACTATCAGTAAATTTTAGGGAGAATAAAAAGATGTTCTGGAAGGAGGTAAATAGGGTACGTAAGACAAGGGAGCAAATGGGAACTTCAGTGAAGGGCGTAAATTGGGAGGTGATAACAAGTAGTGGTGATGTGAGAAGGAGATGGAATGAGTATTTTGAAGGTTTGTTGAATGTGTCTGATGACAGAGTGGCAGATATAGGGTGTTTGGGTCGAGGTGGTGTGCAAAGTGAGAGGGTTAGGGAAAATGATTTGGTAAACAGAGAAGAGGTAGTAAAAGCTTTGCGGAAGATGAAAGCCGGCAAGGCAGCAGGTTTGGATGGTATTGCAGTGGAATTTATGAAAAAAGGGGGTGACTGTATTGTTGACTGGTTGGTAAGGTTATTTAATGTATGTATGACTCATGGTGAGGTGCCTGAGGATTGGCGGAATGCGTGCATAGTGCCATTGTACAAAGGCAAAGGGGATAAGAGTGAGTGCTCAAATTACAGAGGTATAAGTTTGTTGAGTATTCCTGGTAAATTATATGGGAGGGTATTGATTGAGAGGGTGAAGGCATGTACAGAGCATCAGATTGGGGAAGAGCAGTGTGGTTTCAGAAGTGGTAGAGGATGTGTGGATCAGGTGTTTGCTTTGAAGAATGTATGTGAGAAATACTTAGAAAAGCAAATGGATTTGTATGTAGCATTTATGGATCTGGAGAAGGCATATGATAGAGTTGATAGAGATGCTCTGTGGAAGGTATTAAGAATATATGGTGTGGGAGGGAAGTTGTTAGAAGCAGTGAAAAGTTTTTATCGAGGATGTAAGGCATGTGTACGTGTAGGAAGAGAGGAAAGTGATTGGTTCTCAGTGAATGTAGGTTTGCGGCAGGGGTGTGTGATGTCTCCATGGTTGTTTAATTTGTTTATGGATGGGGTTGTTAGGGAGGTAAATGCAAGAGTCTTGGAAAGAGGGGCAAGTATGAAGTCTGTTGGGGATGAGAGAGCTTGGGAAGTGAGTCAGTTGTTGTTCGCTGATGATACAGCGCTGGTGGCGGATTCATGTGAGAAACTGCAGAAGCTGGTGACGGAGTTTGGTAAAGTGTGTGGAAGAAGAAAGTTAAGAGTAAATGTGAATAAGAGCAAGGTTATTAGGTACAGTAGGGCTGAGGGTCAGGTCAATTGGGAGGTGAGTTTGAATGGTGAAAAACTGGAGGAAGTGAAGTGTTTTAGATATCTGGGAGTGGATCTGTCAGCGGATGGAACCATGGAAGCGGAAGTGGATCATAGGGTGGGGGAGGGGGCGAAAATTTTGGGAGCCTTGAAAAATGTGTGGAAGTCGAGAACATTATCCCGGAAAGCAAAAATGGGTATGTTTGAAGGAACAGTGGTTCCAACAATGTTGTATGGTTGCAAGGCGTGGGCTATGGATAGAGTTGTGCGCAGGAGGATGGATGTGCTGGAAATGAGATGTTTGAGGACAATGTGTGGTGTGAGGTGGTTTGATCGAGTAAGTAACGTAAGGGTAAGAGAGATGTGTGGAAATAAAAAGAGCGTGGTTGAGAGAGCAGAAGAGAGTGTTTTAAAATGGTTTGGGCACATGGAGAGAATGAGTGAGGAAAGATTGACCAAGAGGATATATGTGTCGGAGGTGGAGGGAACGAGGAGAAGAGGGAGACCAAATTGGAGGTGGAAAGATGGAGTGAAAAAGATTTTGTGTGATCGGGGCCTGAACATGCAGGAGGGTGAAAGGAGGGCAAGGAATAGAGTGAATTGGAGCGATGTGGTATACAGGGTTTGACGTGCTGTCAGTGGATTGAATCAAGGCATGTGAAGCGTCCGGGGTAAACCATGGAAAGCTGTGTAGGTATGTATATTTGTGTGTGTGGACGTGTGTATGTACATGTGTATGGGGGGGGTTGGGCCATTTCTTTCGTCTGTTTCCTTGCGCTACCTCGCAATACGCGGGAGACAGCGACAAAGTATAAAAAAAAAAAAAAAAAAAAAAAAAAATATATATATATATATATATATATATATATATATATATATATATATATATATATATATATATATATATATATATATATATATATATATATATATATATATATATATATATATATATATTGGCGCATATGCACCTGGGCATGAGAAGAAAGATCATGAGAGGCAAGTGTTTTGGGAGCAGCTGAATTAGTGTGTTAGTAGTTTTGATGCACGAGACCGGGTTATAGTGAAGGGTGATTTGAATGCCAAGCTGAGTAATGTGGCAGTTGAGGGAATAATTGGTATACATGGGGTGTTCAGTGCTTTAATGGAAATGGTGAAGAGCTTGTAGATTTATGTGCTGAAAAAGTACTGGTGATTGGGAATACATAGATGATGATGATGATTTACTCGGAAGTCGGCCGGCTCAACTTCATGGCGCAGCTGCCCAAAGAATCATCTCCTCCCCTCAAGACGAACCGTTTAATGTGTAGACGTGTCCACCCACATGTGACCAGCCCAAGTAGGAGGAGCCTCACACTGAAGCCAACCTCGCCACAGAGACCTTACCTCATCTTGATTAATTCTATCTCTCTGAGGAAGATCATCAATGCGTCAACAGTACTCGAGTTGTCTCCGAGTACATTAATAATGTTAAAACATGTGTTTTCTTGTTGTAGTAATCTATTAATTTTTTGTGTTGATTGAAGCTATGGCATCGCAGGATTAAATGTTTTATTTCTAAGAGTTCTTGTTATTGTTGACATGTTGGTGGAAAGTGCTTGTTAATGTATGGCTTCATGTGAGTGATAAATGTACAGTTCATTCTGAGGCGGGCCAGCACGACCTCCTCACTTCTATTTTTGCGGTATGGCGTCGGCCAGTCCGCTACTTCCTGCTTGTATTTCCTGTTGGTTGTCAGGCCGGTCCAATGACTCACCACAGAAGATGGATTGATGTCTTCCTTAAGGAAAGGCAGGACCCCAGCTCCCGAGGGATCAGAACGACCTCTTCGAGTTCTGAGGTCGACTTAGCCAACCGGTCTGCCTGCTCATTGCTGTATATATTTTGCAATGATCCACCAGGCACCTAGATCAAGACGATAGCTCTTTCACATGAATGAAGTTTATTAATAATGTTGCCCTGCAATTCACAAGACTATATTTTCAGAGCCTATTATTGCCTTTAGAGCAGAATCTGAAAAAATGATTGCCTTATTGCGATTTGGATTAGCTATATACTCTATGGTTCGATCAATAGCCAAAAAATTAGCGCAAAATACAGATGTATGGTTCGGCAAGCGGTATCTGAGGGCACACTCCATCGACCACACACTTGCACCCACACATTCGTCCGTCTTGGAGACATCAGTGCAGAAGTGAACATAAGACAGGTGATCGATGATGACCTGACGAAAACGCTGGTGTACCTCGCTCTCCGATGTATGCGCTTTTTTGACTGGAAGCCAGTTCGTCTTCACATTGATTTTTGAACCCTCCCAGGGAGGTAAGAAATCTTGACCAGCGAATCCACTTCATCCACTTTAATAAGGACGTTCTCACTGAGGAAGTGTATTCTGATGCCGGGGGCCTGACGCCTCTGTTGACGAGCTGTGAACATTCAGAATGAGGCGACAAGCAGTTGTATTGTTCCTCCTGGTCATCAGAATACCACTTTGCCACGACGGGATCTCACTTCTTAGCTGGAGAGGAAGTACATGGGCCTCAACTTCCAATCGTGGAACTCTGGTACAGGTTAGGGCTCCAAGACACATTCGCAAACATTTGTTCTGTATCACATCCAACTTCCTCAGGGTATACTTGCTCGCCGAAACATACACCTGAGAGCCATATTCTAGTTTAGATCTAATCAAGGACTTATAAACCATCAACCAAGATTTTCTGTCAGCTCCCCAGAAGGAACCCGAAAGATACGTAAGAATATTTAATCTTTTACTGCAATTTGTTACTAAATGATCAACATGACTTTTCAATTAAGTCTTTTATCTAAATTTAAGCCTAAGAATTCTATTGTATTTCGAAATGGGATCGGGTTGTTGTCTAACGTTAAAAGCAAATTTGGGATATCAATTTTTTGGGTGAAGACAACCGCGATACTTTTGTTAGGTGAGAACCTAAAACCCTACTGTAGCACCTAACGATGAACGGACTCAAGCGCAGCTTGAACCCGCTCAGCCGAAAATTGTGCACCAGGCGAAGAGTGCCATAGCGCACAAAAGAGTAACCTTCTGTTAACCATTCTCTCCATGACCTAACAAATGTAGCTCGTGAGCACAATAAGTCGAAACGAATTTACATTCGTAAGGCGTCCGGAGCCTTTTTTGATGTGGATGACGTGCACAAAGTGCCATGAGTTTGGAAACGTTCAAGACGTCCAAATCTCATTGTACAATGCTGACAACTTAGGTTAGTCTGACTAAGGTTCTGGATCATCCCGTAGTACTCCCATTGGGTCCCGGGCTCAAACCTTTACAGGATTTCAGGGCAAGAAGCAGTTCTTTTATTGTAAATATTTTGTTATAATCATAAGTTTCTTCTGTGGCAAAGTCTGTTATTTGCAGCTCGGCCTGTCGCTTGTGGTGTAGGAAGCGCGGGTCGTAATTGGCCGAGCTGCTCGTTTCTGAGAATCTCCTGGCGAGAGTGTTGGCCATGTCCACCAGGTCGTCGATGACTTGATCTTGGTGGTGGATTTGCGGAGGAATCGGCGGCTTGTATTTTCTTTTGATGTTATTGATTGTGGAACAGACGTGACTTATTGGTGTGTCCTTGTTCACGGCAGAGACAAAGCCACGCCAGGAGTCTCGTTTAGCTTGTTTGATAGTTCTTGCCTGAGTCCTCGCACATTTGTGTGCAATAAAGTTATTATCTGAAGGCTCGTTGTCGAAAATCCTGTTTCTCCTATTGCGCTCACGCAGTGTATGTCGGCAATCTGGTGTCCACCAAGGAACTCTATGCTTTGTGGAAATTGTAGAAACTTTAGGTATAGAGCTCTCAGCAGCCCTCAGTATGGTGGAGCTCACCATGCGGACTTCTGCATCAGTGTCACCACCGGATATATCAAGGACAGCTTGCCTTGTGAATGACGCCCAGTCTGCTTTTTATAGTTGGATTTAGGCGGAGACGAGACGGGTTGATGAAAATGTCCCATGAAAGACAGATCGGGAAATGGTCACTTCCCAGGGAGGGAGTCATCATGAATATCCCAGGTGATGTCGTTAAGTATATCCATCGATGACAAGGGTAGATCAATTGCTGAGATATTACCAAATCGATCATCTACACGAGTACCACTACCGTCGTTCAGAAGAGTGAGGTTAGCATTGATCGTAAAACTAACCATTTGCTCCCCCCTGGAGTCTGCCCCGATACTTCCCCATTGATAATGATGAGCATTGAAGTCTCCTAAAACAACTTCACGGTGAGGTAATTGATTAACAAGAAAAGTAACTCATCATTATCAAGTGCATTGGAACCGGAACATAACACTGAACTGATGGCCAGGTATGTGTCATCAAATTTCACTCTACATGCGACAGCATCTAGAATAGAATCTAAAGTCACTCCTGTATGGGGTAAACTTTGGTGTATATAGATAGCTGCCCCACGATTCTCGTCTCGTCTTTACGAGTGATAGCTGTCTACAACGGAACAGTCTTCGACTGTGCCATTCAGAAGGATCTCTTGTAAAAAGATCACGGCTGACCTATACAGTGCAAGCGACAGTTGTAGTTGTGGTTGTTTATGCCTAAGGCCTCTACAGTTCCACGGAATGATACTGAACGTGTTGGTTTAAGAGTTATTAAACCGACCAGCTTTCTTAGCCCGTTTATGTCTGGACTTAAGCGAGTTCCCAGGGGAACATGAACTGTCCCTGGAAGTGGGTTGGCTGGCATCCATCAAGTCAATGTCCTCCAGCGAAGAGGACCTGCGAACCACAGGCCTCCCTGTTGGAGGTACTGAACAAGGACATGCGACGTAGTTTTTAGGTTTAGTCATATTCAGAGATTCATTAGTTTTGTTCACTTTCTTTTCTTTAGGGTGGGGAGAGGATGTGGTATTGGCATAAGATTTGTGGTTGGAGAATTAGGTGTAGACGTAGGGTTAGATGGAGCTAGGGTTCTTGGAATTGACAGTCGGCCTGTCACAAGGAGTCTGCGTCGAGATTGTTCGCATAATAGGCTTACATTTCAGAGCCGACACGTAGGATTCATTAGGTTTAGGGGTCTCACGAGACTCCTTAACCTTCCTCCTAGTCTCGCCATATGAGATGTTATTTTGTGTCTTAACTGTACAAACTTCTTTCTCGAACTGGAATCGGGGACAGGCCCGGTCCGAACTTGGGTGGTTGCCATCGCAGTCAACACACAGCATGTTATTCGCCGTACAATCCACTGCTGTAAGACCCTCCGCAGCATTGTTCCCTCCGCCTTTAGAAGAAAGAGTGCAACACTTTAAAGGGTGACCAAATTTTTGACATTCAAAACAACGTAAAGGATTCGGGATGTAGGGACGAACTTGACATATCGTATAACCAAATGAGATATTGTCTGGTAGACGAGATTTTCCGAAGGTTAAATTAATCAGGGGAGTTCTACGCCGTTCACAATTGATAGATTTAGTGATGAACCTGGCAGCGATAACGTACTCGTTTGGCAGTTCCTTCACTATGTCGTCCTCTGACATATCCATGACATCAGTGCAGTAGACGACTCCCCTGCATGAATTTATGGCAATGTGTATCGAGACCACAACGTCATGAATATGGAACTTTGTCAACTTAATTACTTCCGCCAAATATTTCGTATATTTGACCTTCATCCGCAAGTCACCACTAACAATTTCCCTACCGTTTCAACAGTCCCAGGCCATCCATTAATGATCTTCCTGATTAGGAAGGAACTGAGGGAGGCGATAGTCGTTGCTCCGGTCGCTTAGGCCAAAACAAACTCAGCATTCTTACATTTTATGTTGGGTCCGTCACTATTAGCTCCTACGAGAGCAGTGGATGGCTTGTCCTGGGTGCATCCTATAGGGACCTAGCCCCAAAATCTTGGGTGGCAAACCACCTCATGGAAAAAATGAACTAGCTATCCCCCCCCCCCCCCCATAAAAAAAAAAAAAAAAAATCAGGCAATTATTTTATACAGAAAGAGTTTCAGGGCGGAGCTGGCCGCACAAAGGCCAGGCGGAGTTCTGCGGATACCTGGCAATGAAAGATCTATTCTCCACACAACAACCTCATAAAAAGATATTGATGAACAATAACTTTCAACAAACCTTCAGAACAAAGCGAGGGTAGCGGTAACTCAGGGTGGAATAGCTACAACCTAGGTCTGAGAAGACGGCAACAACTCTGTACAGGTCAGTAGCTGGTACGCGACTGCTAATCCCTTGCCTCAGTTTCCTTGATTGTAAGCTCTCAGTCCACAAACATACAATCTCTCCGTCCCGTGCTTGACAACACGTAACTCACGCGACTCGCTCCTCGTAACTATATTTTCCTGCGCCGTAGCCCTGCCTCGTGGCAAATATCTCTTCGCAAGTACTAGTAAGTAGACAAGCTCTCTCTCTCTCTCTCTCTCTCTCTCTCTCTCTCTCTCTCTCTCTCTCTCTCTCTCTCTCTCTCTCTCTCTCTCTCTCTCTCTCTCTCTCTCTCTCTCTCTTCCGAACCTCGCTTTCCACTTTTCTTTCTCCTTCATCTCTCCTCGCTCTTCCTATTGTCTCCTGCTCTCAACGTTTCTCGTTTTCCTTCAACCCACAGCCCCCATTGAAGGGTAAGAGGGTTCTTACCTGGCATAATTCCCTGGAATAGAGGAGCCTGGCCTGCAATAAGCTCCTTTGCTTCCTGCCAATCCTCCCTTCCATTACCTCCCTCCAGACGCTCTTCACCCTCCGCATGGTTCATGGACCGAGGGCGTTCTGTGCACACTCGGTGGAAGCCGCTGCACAATACTGGGAGACACCAATATCGTTGCTGGTCGCAGCACGACCGTCAGCAACAATATATACCAATGGTACAAGACTCAGACGCATCAGTAGCCAGTAAAACCACAGACCACATGCAGGAGGAAGACTCGGTGAAAGAGGCACTGCTGCTGCTGCTGCTGCTGCTACGGTGAAGGAAAAAATGGAACGAAATTTAAGGTGAGAGTCTGGTATGAGGGAGAGAGAGGGTCTTATCTATGTAACGCAGCTGTGATAAAGAAGAGGCCTCGTGGGCACTGGTGTGCTTCCTGTGTCTTTTGAGAGAGTCATGGGGAAAAATTGAGGATCATGCAGAAAGAAAAAAGAAGATGGTTGTGGATGAAATGAAAGAAAACGAAGATATGGGCATAAGAAAGACGAGAAAGAATGGATGCAAGAGAGGGAGGATTATTACTACGGTACAGTGTAAGGGAAGGCGGATCAGAGAAGAATTACTACCACATTGCAGTTGGAGGTGTGGCCACATATTCTTACTAACAATACCATAATGAAATTACAATATGGAATTAGAGAAGAAAATTCAACAGATTTTTCTGTGATTTCTTTCTTGAATAATTTCTTAAGTTTGTCTGATAACGAACAGGATACTATAGGAATTATTCAGGTCCGTTTAAAATACTTTACATCAATGACCATGAAATTCTCGTGGTTAAACTTGAGCGTTACGACGAGCGAGACTAGTTATAAGCGCTTCACGTATAACATGAAGCGGAGCGATTATGTTAAGTATAATGACAGGCGATCACATCCTCTCCTTGTGTTGCTTGGCGTTTCCCAGGGTTTACTACTGGGGCCGATGCTCCTCCTGTAAGTCAGTAACATGGCATCTCACTGGCTTATTGTGTCTGCCGATGGAAATATTTCTCTTTTAACTGACGAAGCAGAATTAAGGTAGAAAGTGTATAACATATAAGAAGCTCACACTGTATATCTGTAAAGATTATAACATATTTCGCAGAGAATTTGCTTTCCTAGTATTGCACATTCACTACATATCAGACATGATTTCCTAACACAAGAACATAATGCTAAATTTGTAAAAATAATCATAGGGGAACGCTTGCAGTGGACTTTGAATGTTCAGTACACACACATTGAAATGTATTAACAAGTACACATTATGTAATGGTTAACATAGCTTACAGGATAAAGAATAGGAATTTTACTCCAAACTTTTCCGACATATATAACTCCTCTTTCATCGGTGCGTGTGTGTGTGTGTGTGTGTGTGTGGGAGGGGAGGGGAGTGAAGGAAGTAGAGCGGTAAATTCATTTATGAATTATCTAAAGAAAGTAATTCGAACCAAGAGATGTGTCCACACCAAATACAAACAAACCTGGATTAGCACAAAAAAGAAGATATTGGTAGAGAGCGCTGTGTTGTCTGTGTTCAGAAATTTGATTTACTAACATTATAAATGAGAAACACGAAGTGACACAGCGACATAACTGGACAATCTGTGATAAAATCAGATCGGCCACAAACCTTGGTACCATACCACGAAGTGATTGCAATATGATTATAAGCTTCCATTACCAAGAAAAACTCAGTAAACATCTGCAAAACCTATGAAATTATTTTCTATGCGTATGTATAGGTCACACGGACACTGTAGATACTCATTTGAATATCGTAAATATACGTTAAATCAGCACTGTAAATGATTATATGAATGTCGTAAATATACGTCATATTAACACTGTTGATACTTATGTGAATATGATAGATATACGTCATATCAACACTGTAGATACTTATGTGAATATCATGAATATATATGTCATATTAACATTGTGGATACTTATGTGAATATCGTAAATATACGTCATATTAATACTGTAGATATGTGAATATCGTAAATATACGTCATATCAACACTATAGATACTGATGTGAATATCGTACATATAAATCATATTAACACTGTAGATAATTATGTGAATATCGTAAATATACGTCATATCAACACTATAGATACTTATGTGAATATCATAAATATATGTCATGTCAACACTGTTGATACTTATGTGAATATCATACATATGTCATAATAGCACCGTAGATATGTGAATATCGTAAATATGTCATATCAACTCTATAGATACTTATGTGAATATCGCAATTATGCATCATATAAACACTTTAGATACTTATGTGAATATAGTAAATATATGTCATATCAACAGTGTAGATACTTATGTGAATATCATAACTATACGTCAAATTAACACTGTAGACACTTATGTGAACATCGTAAATGTACGTCATATTAACACTGTAGATATTATGAATATCGTAGATATACGTCATGTCAACACTGTAGATACTTATGTGAATGTCATAGATATACGTCATATTAATACAGTAGATATGTGACTAACGTAAATGTACGTCACAATAGCACTGTAGATATGTGAATATCATAAATATACGTCATATCAACACTGTAGATACTTATGTGAATATCGTAAATATACATCATAGTAACATTGTAGATACTTATGTGAATATCGTAGATATATGTCATATCAACACTTTAGATACTTATGTGAATATCAAAAATGTACGTCATATCAAAACTGTAGATGTATATGTGAATATTGTAAATATACGTCATATCAAAACTTTAGACATGTGAATATCGTAAATATAGGTCATATCAACACTGGAGATACTTATGTGAATAACATAAATATGCATCATATCCACACTGTGGATACTTATGTGAATATCGTAAATATACGTCATATTAACACTGTAGATATGTGAATATCGTAAACTTACGTCATATCAACACTACAGATACTTATGTGAACATTGTAAATATACATCATATTAACAATGTAGATACTTATGTGAATATCGCAGATATACGTCATATCAACACTGTAGATACTTATATGAATATCATAAATATGCGTCATATTAACACTGTAGATACTTAAGTGAATATCGTAAATATACGTCATATTAATACTGTAGATGTGAGAATATTGTAAATGTGTCATATCAACACTGTATTACTTGTGTGAATATTGTAAATATACATCATATTAACACCGTAGATTTTTTTTTTTTTTTTTTTTTGCTTTGTCGCTGTCTCCCACGTTTGCGAGGTAGCGCAAGGAAACAGACGAAAGAAATGGCCCAACCCACCCCCATACACATGCTATGATTCAATCCACTGACAGCACGTCAACCCCGGTATACCACATCGCTCCAATTCACTCTATTCTTTGCCCTCCTTTCACCCTCCTGCGTGTTCAGGCCCCGATCACACAAAATCTTTTGCACTCCATCTTTCCACCTCCAATTTGGTCTCCCTCTTCTCCTCGTTCCCTCCACCTCCGACACATATATCCTCTTGGTCAATCTTTCCTCACTCATTCTCTCCATGTGACCAAACCATTTCAAAACACCCTCTTCTGCTCTCTCAACCACGCTCTTTTTATTTCCACACATCTCTCTTACCCTTACGTTACTTACTCGATCAAACCACCTCACACCACACATTGTCCTCAAACATCTCATTTCCAGTACATCCATCCTCCTGCGCACAACTCTATCCATAGTCCACGCCTCGCAACCATACAACATTGTTGGAACCACTATTCCTTCAAACATACCCATTTTTGCTTTCCGAGATAATGTTCTCGACTTCCACACATTCTTCAAGGTTCCCAGAATTTTCGCCCCCTCCCCCACCCTAAGATCCACTTTCGCTTCCATGGTTCCATCCGCTGCCAGATCCACTCCCAGATATCTAAAACACTTCACTTCCTCCAGTTTTTCTCCATTCAAACTCACCTCCCAATTGAATTGACCCTCAACCCTACTGTACCTAATAACCTTGCTCTTATTCACATTTACTCTTAACTTTCTTCTTTCACACACTTTACCAAACTCAGTCACCAGCTTCTGCAGTTTCTCACATGAATCAGCCACCAGCGCTGTATCATCAGCGAACAACAACTGACTCACTTCCCAAGCTCTCTCATCCCCAACAGACTTCATACTTGCCCCTCTTTCCAAAACTCTTGCATTCACCTCCCTAAAAACCCCATCCATAAACAAATTAAACAACCATGGAGACATCACACACCCCTGCCGCAAACCTACATTCACTGAGAACCAATCACTTTCCTCTCTTCCTACACGTACACATGCCTTACATCCTCGATAGAAACTTTTCACTGCTTCTAACAACTTGCCTCCCACACCATATATTCTTATTACCTTCCACAGAGCATCTCTATCAACTCTATCATATGCCTTCTCCATATCCATAAATGCTACATACAAATCCATTTGCTTTTCTAAGTATTTCTCACATACATTCTTCAAAGCAAACACCTGATCCACATATCCTCTACCACTTCTCAAACCACACTGCTCTTCCCCAATCTGATGCTCTGTACATGCCTTCACCCTCTCAATCAATACCCTCCCATATAATTTGCCAGGAATACTCAACAAACTTATACCGTAGATATTTATGTAAATATCATGAATAATTGTCATATTAACACTGTAGATACTTATGTGAATATCGTAAATATACGTCTTATTGAAACTGTACATATATGAATATCGTAAATATACGTCATATCAACACTATAGATACTTATGTGAATAACGTAAATATGTATCATATTTCGATACTTATGTGAGTATCATAAATATGTGTCAAATCAACACTGTAGATACTTAAGTGAATACCGTAAATTTACGTCATATTAACACTATAGATACTTTTATGAATATCATAAATATACGTCATATTGACACTGTAGATACTTCTGTGAATATCGTAAATATACGTCATCTTAGCACTGTATATTATAAATATCGTAAAGGTACATCATATCAAAAGTGTAGATACTTATATGACTGTCATAGATATACGTCATATCAATACTGTAGATACTTATGTGAATATCGTAAATATACGTCATCTTAGCACTGTATATTATAAATATCGTAAAGGTACATCATATCGAAACTGTAGATACTTATATGACTGTCATAAATATACGTCATATCAATACTGTAGATACTTATGTGAATATCGTAAACATACCTCATATTAACACTGTAGGTATGTGAATATCGTAAATATACATCTTATCAACACTGTAGATAGTTATGTGAATACGGTAAATATATATCATATGAACATTGTAAATACTTATGTGAATATCGTAGATATATGTCATATCAACACTTTAGATACTTATGTGAATATCATAAATGTACGTCATATCAAAACTGTAGATATATATGTGAGTATCGTAAATATACGTCATATTAAAACTGTAGACATGTGAATATCGCAAATATACGTGATATCAACACTGGAGATACTTATATGAATAAAATAAATGTACATCATATCAACACTGTGGATACTTATGTGAATATCGTAAATATACGTCATATAAACACTGTAGATATGTTAATGTCGTAAATATACGTCAAATCAACACTACAGATACTTATGTGAATGTTGTAAATATACATCATATTAACAATGTACTTATGTGAATATCGTAAATATACGTCATATCAACACTGTAGATACTTATATGAATATCATAAATATACTTCATATTAACACTGTAGATACTTATGTGAATATCGTAAATATACGTCATATTAATACTGTAGATATAAGAATATCGTAAATATGTCATATCAACACTCTATTACTTATGTGAATATTGTAAATATGCATCATATTAACACCGTAGATATTTATGTGAATATCATGAATAGTGGTCATATTAACACTGTAGATACTTACGTGAATATCATGAATACACGTCTTATTGTAACTGTACGTATGTGAATATCGTAAATATACGTCATATCAACACTGAAGATACTTAGGTGAATATCGTAAATATATATCATATGTAGATACTTACGTGAATATCATAAATATGTGTCAAATCAAGACTGTAGATACTTAAACGAATACCGTAAATTTACGTCATATTAACACTATAGATACTTATATGAATATCATAAATATACGTCATATTGACACTGTAGATACTTCTGTGAATATGGTAAATGTACGTCATATTAGCACTGTATATTATGAATATCGTAAACGTGCATCATATCAAAACTGTAGATACTTATATGACTGTCATAAATATACGTCATATCAATTCTGTAGATACTTATGTGAATATCGTAAATATACCTCATATTAACACTGTAGATATGTGAATATCGTAAATATACGTCACATCAACACTGTAGATTGTTATGTGAATATCGTAAATATATATCATATTAACATTGTAGATACTTATGTGAATATCGTAAATAGAGATTATATCAACATTGTAGATACTTACGTGAATATCATAAATATGTGTCAAATCAACACTGTAGATACTTAAGTGAATATCGAAAATTTACGTCATATTCACACTGTAGATATAAGAATATCGTAAATATAAGTCATGTCAACACTGAAGATACTTACGTGAATATCATAGATATACATCATATTAACACTTTAGATACTTATGTGAATATAGTAAATATACGTCATATCAACACTATGGATACTTGTATGAATATCATAAATATACGTCATATTAACACTGTAGATCCTCATGTGAATATCGTAAATGTGCGTTATATTGATACTATATATAAGTAAATATTGTAGATAAAAGTCATATCAGTACTATAGATTATCATGTGAACATCGTAAACATACATCATATCAACACTGTAGATATAAGAATATCCTAAATATACGTCATATCAACACTGAAGATACTTATGTGAATTATGAATACACATGATATCAGCACTGTAGATACTTATGTGAATATCGTAAATATACGTCATATCAACACTGTAGATACTAATATGAATATCTATATATAAGTCATAATAACACTTGATACTTATGTGAATATCGTAAATATTTGCCATATTAATGTTGTAGATAAGTGAATATCGTAAATAAAAGTCATATCAACAGTATTGATAATTATGGAAACATCGTAAATATATATCATGTTGAGACAGTAGATACTTATGTGAATATTGTGAACATACGTTATATCAACACTGTTGATACTTATTTCAATATCATAGATATACTTCATATTAACACTATAGATACTCATGCAAATATCGTAAATATACGTCATATTAACATTGTAGACATGTGAATATCGTAAATATAAGTCACATCAGCTATGGGTACTTATGTGAATATCATAAACATCCGTCATATTAACATTGTAGATACTATGTGAATATCGTATATATACGTCATATTAACACTGTAGCTGCTTATATGAACATCATAGATATACGTCATATAAACACTGTAGATACTTATATGAATATCGTAAATATACGTCATATCAATACTGTAGATATGTGAATACCGTAGATACTAAGTGAATATCGTATATATACGTCATATCAACACTGTAGATACTTATATGAACATCACAAATATACGTCATATAAACACTGTAGATACTTATGCGAATATCGTAAATATACGTCATATTAACACTGTAGACATGTGGATATCTTAATCATAATTCATATCAACACTAGATACTTATGTGACTATGACAGGCATGCATCATATCAACACTGTAGATCCTTATATGAATATCGTGAATATACGTTATATTAACGCTGAAGATACTTATGTGAATATCATAAATATACTTCATATATTAACACTGTAAATAAGTATGTGACTATCGCAAATATACGTCATATTAACACTGTAGATATGTGAAAATTGTAAATATAAATCATAACAACACTGTAGATACTTATGTGAATATCATAAATATATGTCATATCAACACTATAGATACTTATGTGAATATCGTGAATATACGTCATATGAACACTAGATACTTATATGAATGTCATTAATATACGTCATATTAACACTGTAGATACTTATGTGAATATCACAAATATACGTCACATCAATACTGTGGATAAGTGAATATCGTAAGTATCATATCAACACTGTACATACTTATGTGAATGACGTAAACATACATCATATTAACACTGCAGATACTGATGTGAATATCGTGATTATACGTTATACTAACACTGTAGATACTTATGTGAATATCATAAACATACGTCATATAAACACTGTAGAAGATTATATGAATATGGTAAATATACGTCATATTTACTTATGTAAATATCATAAATATACGTCATCTCAACACTGCAGATACTTAAGTGAATAACGTAGATATGTCATAATAACACTTTAGATATGTGAATATCGTAAATATACGTCATATGAACACTGTAGATACATATGTTGATATCGTAAATATACATCATATTAACACTGTAGATACTTATGTGAATATCGTAAACATATGTCATATCAACACTATAGATACTTATGTGAATATCATAACTATACGTCATGTTAACGATGTAGATACTTATGTGAATATCGTAAAATACGTAATATTAACACTGGAGATATTATGAATATCGTAAATACACGACATATCAACAATGTAGATACTTATGTGAATGTCATAAATATTCGTCATATTAATACAGTAAATACTTATGTGAATATTGTATATATACATCATAAAAGCACTGTAGATATGTGAAAATCGTTAATATACGTCATATCTACACTGTAGATACTTATGTGAATATCGTAAGTACACATCATATTAAGATGGTAGATACTTATGTGAATATCGTAGATATACGTCATATCAACACTTTAGATACTTATGTAAATATCATAGATATACATCATATGCAAACTGTAGATATATATGTGAATTTCGTAAATATACTTCATATCAAAACTGTAGATATGTGCATATTGTAGATATAAGTCATATCAACACTGTAGATACTTATGTGAATATCATAGATATACATCATATCAACACTGTAGACACTTATGTGAATACTGTAAATATACGTCATATTAACACTGTAGATATGTTAATATCGTAAATATACGTCATATCAACACTGCAGATACTTAGTTGAATATTGTAAATATACATCATATTAACAATATAGATACTTATGAGAATATCGTAAATATACGTCATATGAACACTGTGGATACTTATATGAATATCATTAATATAGGTCATATTAACACTGTAGATGCTTATGTGAATATCGGAAATATACGTCATATAATTAAGGTAGATATGTGAATTTGTAAATATCTCATATCAACGCTGTACATACTTATGTGAATATCGTGAATATACATCATATTAACACCGTAGATACTTATGTGAATATCATAAGTATAGGTCATATTAACACTGTAGATACTCATGTGAATATCGTAAATATACATGCTAATAAAGCTGTACATATGTGAATATATTAACACTCGATACTTATGGTAATATCGTAAACATACGTCATATCAACACTGTAGATACTTGCGTGAATATCATAGATATACGTCATATTGACATTGTAGATACTTATGTGAATATCGGAAATATACGTTATATTAACACTGTATATGTTATGAATATCGTAAACGTACATCATATCAACATTGTGGATACTTATGTGACTGTCATTAATATATGTCATATCAATACTGTAGATACTTTTGTGAATATCGTAAATATACCTCATATTAACACTGTAGATATGTGAATATCGTAAATATGCGTCATGTCAACACTGAAGATACTTATATGAATATCATAAATATACATCATATCAACATTTAGTTGAATATTGTAAATATATATCATATTAACAATGTAGATACTTATGAGAATATCGTAAATATACGTCATATCAACACTGTAGACACTTATATGAATATCATAAATGTACGTCATATTAACACTGTAAATACTTATGTGAGTATCGTTAATATACGTCATATTAATACTGTAAATATATGAATAATGAAAATAAAAGTCATATGAATACTATAGATAATTATGTGAACATCGTAAACATACATCATATTAATACTGAAGATATAAGAATATCGTAAATATACGTCATATCAACACTGAAGATACTTATGTGATTATTATGAATATACATGATATTAACACTGTAGATACTTATATGAATATCGTAAATATACGTCAAATCAACACTGTAGATACTAATATGAATATCATTAATATACGTCATATTAACACTGTAGATATATATGTGACTATCGTAAATATACGTCAAGTTAATACTGTAAATATGTGAATATCGTAAATGAAAGTCATATCAGCACTATAGATGATTATGTGAGCATCTTAAACATACATCATATTAACACAGTAGATACTTATGTGAATATCGTGAATATTCTTTATATCAACACTGTAGATACTTATGTGAATATCATAAATGTACTTCATATCAACACTGTAGATACTTACGCGAATATCGTAAATGTACGTCCTATTAACACTGTAGACATGTGAATATTGTAATTATACGTCATATTAACATTGTAGATACTATGTGAATATCGTATATATATGTCATATCAACACTGTAGATGTCTATATGAACATCATAAACATACGTCATATTAACACAGTAGATACTTATGTGAATATCATATATATACGTCATATCAATACTCTAGATATGTGAATATCGAAAATATAAGTCATATCAACACTGTAGGTGCTCATGTGATTATCACAAACATACATCATATTAACACTGTATATACTAATGCGAATATCGTGAATATACGTTATATCAACACTGAAGATACTTAAGTGAATTTCATAAATTAACACTGAATATACGTATGTGAATATCGTAGATGTACGTCATAGCAACAATGTAAATATATGAATATTGTAAATATAAGTCATATCAGCACTGAAGATACTTATATGAATATCATAAACATATGTAATATCAACACTGTAGATACTTATATGAATGTAATAAATATACGTCATATTTACACTGTATATACTTATGTGAATATCGTATATATATGTCATATCAATACTGTAGATATGTGAATATCGTAAGTATAAGTCATATCAACACTGTAGATACTTATGTGAATAACGCAAACATAGATCATATTTACACTTTAGATACTTATGTGAATATCTTGAATATACTTATATCAACACTGTAGATACTTACGCGAATACCATAAATATACTTCATAATAATACTGTAGACTCTTATGTGAATATCATAAATAACGTCATATTAAAACTGTAGATATATGAATATCGTAAATATACGCCATATCAACACTGTAGATACTTATATGAAAATCGTTAATATAAGTCATATCAACACTGTAGATACTTATTGAATATCGTAAAAATTCGTCTTATCAACACTCTAGATACTTATATATCATGAATATTCATCATATTAACACTGTAGATACTTATGAGAATCTCATAAATATAGGTCATATCAACACTGAAGATACTTATGTGAATATCTTAAACATACATATGAACACTATATATACTTAGGTGAATATCGTAAATATGCGTCATATCAACACTAGATACTGATGTAAATATCATAAATATACGTCATATTGACACTGTAGATACTTGTGTGAATATCGACAATATACGTCATATTAGCATAGTAGATATGTGAATATCGTAAATATAAATGATATCAACACTGTAGATACTTATGTGAATGTCATAGATACACTTCATATTAATACTGTAGTTACTTATGTGAATATCATATATATACGTCATATTAACACTGTAGATACTTATGTGAATATCTTATATATACGTCATATTAGCACACTAGATATGTGAATATTGTAAATATAAGTCATATCAACACTGTATATACTTAAGTGAATGTCATAGATATACGTCATATCAATACAGTAGATACTTAAGTGAATGTCGTATATACGTCATGATAGTACTGTAGATATGTGAATATCGTAAATATACGTTATATCACCAATGTAGATACTTTTGTGAATATTGTAAATATACATCATATTAATATTGTAGATACTTATGTGAATATCGTTGATATACGTCATATCAGCACTGTAGATACTTATGATCATATAAATATACGCCATACCAAAACTGTAGATACATATGTGAATATCTTGAATATACGTCATATTAACACTGTAGAAATGCGAATATCGTAAATATACGTCATATCAACACTATAGATAATTATGTGAATATCATGAATGTACGTCATATCAACACTGTAGATATTTATGTGAATGTCGTAAATATACGTCATATTAACACTCTAGATATGTGAATATCTTAAACATACTTCAAATCAACACTGTAGATCTTTATGTGAATATTGTAAATAAAAATCATATTTACAATGTAGATACTTATGTGTATATCTTATATATACGTCATATCAAAAGTGTAGGTACGTATATGAATATCATAAATGCACGTCATAATAACACTGTAGATACTTATGTGAATATCGTAAATACAGATTATATTAATACTGTAGATATATGAATATCGTCAGTATGTCATGTCAACACTATAGATACTTAAGTGAATATTATAGATATACATCATATTTACACCGTAGATACTTATGTGAATATCATAAATATACGTCATATTAACACTGTAGACACATGTGAATATCGGAAATATACGTCTTATTAAAACTGTACATATGTGAATATCGTAAAAATACGTCATATCAACAGTGTAGATACTTATGTGAATATCGTAAACATAAATCAAATTAACACTGTCGACTCTTTTGTGAATATCGTAAATATAGGTCATATCAACACTGTAGATACTTTTGTGACTGTCATGAATATACTTCATATCAATACTGTAGATACTTATTTGAATATTGTAATATACCTCATATTAACACTGTAGAGACTTATGTGAATATCATAAATATACGTCATATTAACACTGTAGATATGTGAATATCATAAATATACGTCATATTAACACTGTAGAGACTTATGTGAATATCATAAATATACGTCATATTAACACTGTAGAGACTTATGTGAATATCATAGATATTTGTCATATCAACAGTGTAGATACTTATGTGAATATCGTAAATATAGGTCATATCAACACTGTAGATACTTATGTGAATATCATAGATATTTGTCATATCAACAGTGTAGATACTTATGTGAATATCGTAAATATAGGTCGTATCAACATTGTCTATACTGATATGAATATCGTAAATATAGGTCATATCAACACTGTAGATACTTCTGTAAATATCGTTAATATACGTCATATCAACACTGTAGATACTTATGTGAATATCATAGATATTTGTCATATCAACAGTGTAGATACTTATGTGAATATCGTAAATATAGGTCATATCAACACTGTAGATACTTCTGTAAATATCGTTAATATACGTCATATTAACACTGTAGAGACTTATGTGAATATCATAAATATACGTCATATTAACACTGTAGATATGTGAATATCATAAATATACGTCATATTAACACTGTAGATATGTGAATATCATAAATATACGTCATATTAACACTGTAGATACTTATGTGAATATCATAAATATACGTCATATTAACACTGTAGATATGTGAATATCATAAATATACGTCATATCAACACTGTAGATACTTATGTGAATATCATAAATATACGTCATATTAACACTGTAGATATGTGAATATCATAAATATACGTCATATTAACACTGTAGATATGTGAATATCATAAATATACGTCATATTAACACTGTAGATATGTGAATATCGTAAATATACCTCATATTAACACTGTAGATATGTGAATATCATAAATATACGTCATATCAACACTGTAGATACTTCTGTAAATATCGTTAATATACGTCATATCAACACTGTAGATACTTATATGAATATCATAAATATACGTCATATTAACACTGTAGATACTTATGTGAATATCGTAAATATACATTATGTTAACACTGTAGATACTTACTGAATATCGTAACAATACATCTTATCAAATCTCGAGATGCTTATTTGAATATCATAAGTGTACGTCATATTAATACTCTAGATACTTATGTGAATATCATAGATATTTGTCATATCAACAGTGAAGATACTTATGTAAATACCGTAAACATATACCTTATATCAACACTCTAGGTACTTATGTGACTATCATAAATATACCTCATATTAACACTGTAGAGACTTATGTGAATATCGCAAATATTCGTCATATTAGCACTGTATATATATATATATTATATATATATATTATATATATATACATAAATATTATCGTAAAAATACTCATAAT
>NC_092224.1:47275916-47288598 GCF_036320965.1 Panulirus ornatus
CTACGTCTCTTCAGCACGACGTTGCGACCCTTCAGCACAACGCTACTGCCCTCTTGTACGTTGCTACGACCCTTTTGCACGACGCTACCTCCCTTCAACACGACGTTACGTCCCGTGAATATGAGGTTACGGACCATCAGCACGAAGCTAAGGCCCTTCTGCATGGTGCTACAGTCCTTCAGCACGACGCTACGGCCCTTCAGCACGACACTACAGCCCATCAACACGATGCTACTGTCCCTCAGCAAGACGCTACCGCCCTTCAGCATGACGCTACAGATAATCTGCACGACTTTATGCTCCTTTTGCACGACGCACCAGTCCTTCTGGACGACGGTAAGGCCCTTCTGCACGACACTACGGCCCTTCCCAACTACGCTACTGCCAGTTGGTGGCCTGGACCTCAGAGTGTGAGCCATTTGGTGGCCTGGACCTCAGAGTATGAGCCAGTAGGTGGCGAGCACCTCACAGTGTGAGCATGTTGGTGGCCTGCACCTCAGAGTGTTAACCATTTGGTGACGAGCACCTCACAGTGTGAGCCCGTTGGTGGCCTGCACCTCACAATGTGAGCCAGTAGGTGGCCTGCACCTCAAAGTGTGAGCCTGTTGGTGGCCTGTACCTCACAGTGTAAACCTATTGGTGGCCTGCATCGCAGAAAGTTATCCTGTTGGTGGCCTGCAACTCAAATCGTGAGCCAGTTGGTGGCCTGCACCTCACAGTATGAACAAGTTGATGTCCTGCACCTCAGAGTGTGAGCCAGTTGCTGGCCTCCGTCTCAGAGTGTGAGCCAGTTGGTGGCCTGCACCTCAGAGTGTGAGCAAGTTGGCACCTGCACCTCAAAATGTGAGCCAGTTGGTGGCCTGCAACTCAGAGTATGAGCAAGTTGGTGACCTGCACCTCAGAGTGTGAGCCAGTTGGTGGTACAGAACTCAGAATGTGAGCCAGTTGGTGGACTGCACTCAGTGTGTTAGCCATTTGGTGACGAGCACTTCACAGTGTGAGCCTGTTGGTGGCCTGCACCTCAAAATGTGAGCCAGTAGGTGTCCTGCACCTCACAGTGTGAGCCAGTTGGCGGCCTGTACCTCAGAGTGTGAACCTATTGGTGGCCTGCACCTCAGAAAGTGAACCAGTTGGTGGCCTGTACCTCACAGTGTGACTCAGCTGGTGGCCTGCACCTCACAGTGTGTTGGTGGCCCTCACATCAGAATATGAGCTAGTTGGTGGCCTACACTGCAGAGTATGAACTACTTGGTGGCCTGCACCTCAGAATGTGACCCAGTTGGTGGACTGAACCTCACAGTGTGAGCCAGTTGGTGGCCTGTACCTCACAGCGTAAGCCAGTTAGTGGCATGCACCTCAGAATGTGAGCCAGTTGTGACCTGCACCTCACTGTGTGAGACAGTTGGTGGCCTCCATCTCAGAGTGTGAGCAAGTTGGTGACCTGCACCTCTAAGTGTGAGGTAGTTGGTGACCTACACCTAAGAATGTGAGCAAGTTGGTATTTGTACCTCAAAGTGCGAGCCAGTTGGTGGCCTCCACCTCACATTGTGAGCCAGTTGGTAGCCTGTACCTTAGAATGTGAGCCAGCTGGTGGCCTGCACCTCAGAGTGTGAGCCAGTTGGTGGCCTGCACATCGCAGTGTAAGCTAGTTGGTGACAATAACCTTACAGTGTGAGCCAGTTGGTTGCCTGCACCACAAAATGTGCTCTAGATAGTGTCCTACACCTCAGAGTGTTAGTTGGTGGTCTGCACCTCAGAGTGTGAGAGCCATTTGATGGCCTGCACCTCAGAGTGTGACCCATTTGGTGGCGATAACCTCACAGTGTGAGCCAGTTGGGGCCTGCACTTCAGAATGTAAGCAAATTGGTGGCCTGCACCTCAGAGTGTGTGCCAGTTGGTGGCCTACACCTAAGAATGTGCACCATATGGTAGCCTACACCTCAGAGTGTGAGCCAGTTGCTGGCCTGCACCTCAGAGTGTTAGCCATTTGGTGACGAGCACCTCACAGTGTGAGCCTCTTGGTGGCCTGCACCACAAATTTGAACCAGTTGGTGGCCTGCACCTCACAGTTTAAGCCAATTGGTGGCGTGCACCTCAAGATGTGATCTAGATGGAGACCTGCACCTCTCAGTGTAAGCCAGTTGGTGGCCTGCACTTCAGAGTGTTAGCTATATGGTGACGAGCACCTCACTGTGTGAGCCTCTTGGTGGCATGAACCTCAGAATGCGACCCAGTTGCTGGCCTGAACCTCAGAATGTGACCCAGTTGGTGGCCTGCACCTCATACAGTGAGCCGGTTGGTGGCCTGCACATCAGAATGTGAGCCAGTTGATGGCCTACACCTCAGAGTGTGAGCCAGTTGGTGGCCTGCACCTGACAGCGTAAACCAATTGGTGGCATGCATCTCAGAGTGTGAGCCATTTGATGGCCTACACCTCAGAATGTGTGTGATTTGGTGTCTACACCTCAAAATGTGATCCAGTTGGTGGCCTGCACTTCACAGTGTGTGCTGGTTGGTGCCCTGCACCTCAGAGCGTGAGCCATTTGGCGGCCTGCACCTCAGAGTGTGTGCCGGTTGGTGGCCTCCACCTCAGAATGTGAGCCAGTTGGTGACCAACACCTCACAGTATAAGCCAGTTGATGGCCTGTACCTAAGAGTGTGGGCCGTTTGGTGGCCTACACATCAGATTGTGAGCCGGTTGGTAGCCTGCACCTCAGAACGTGAGCGAATTGGTGGCGTGCACCTCAAAGTATGAGCCAGTTGGTGGCCTGCACGCCTACAGTGTGAGCCAGTAGGTGTCTTGAACCCCAGAGTGTGAGCCAGATGGTGGCCTGCACCTCCACACCTCAAAATGTGAACCAGTTGGTGATCTTCACCGTCAGAATGTGAGCCAGTTGGTGGCCTGCACCTAAGAATGTGAGTCAGTTGGTGGACTGCACCTCAGAGTAAGAGCAAGTTCGTGGGCTGCATTTCAGAGTGTGAGCCAGTTCGTGGCTTGCACCTCAAAATGTGAGCCAGTTAGTGGCCAGCACCTCAAAATGTGAGCCATTTCGTGGCCTGCACCACAGAATGAGAGCCAGATGGTAGCTTACACCTCACATTGAGAGTCAGTTGCTGGCCTGCACCCCAGAGTGTTAGCCATTTGGCAACGAGCACCTCACAGTGTGCGCCTCTTGGTGGCCTGCACCTCAAAATGTGAACCAGTTGGTGACCTGCAACTCATAATGTTAGCACGTTGTTGGCCTTCACCTGAAAATGTGAACCAGTTGGTGATCTGCACCTCAGAATGTGAGCTAGTTGGTAGCCTGCACTTCAGAATGTGAGCCAGATGGTGGACTGCACCTCAGAGTAAGAGCACGTTGGTGGCCTGCACCTCAGAATGTGAGCAAGTTGTTTGGCAGCACCTTACAGTGTGAGACAGTTGGTGGCCTACACCTCAGACTGTAAGCTAGTTGGTGGCCCTGCACCTCATAACGTGAGCCAGTTGGTGACATGCATCTCAGATTTTGTGCCAGTTGGTGGCCAGCACCTCAGAGTATAAGCCAGATGGCGGCCTGCACCTCAAAATGTGAGCCAGTTGATGGCCTGCACCTCAGAGTGTGAGCCAGTTGGCGGCCTGCACCTCAGAATGTGAGCCAGTTAGTGGCCTGCACCTAAGAGTGTGAACCCATTGGTGGCTTGCACCTCAAAATGTGAACCCGTTCGTGATCTGCACCTCACAGTGTGAGCCATTTGGTGGAATATACATCAAAATGTGAACTAGTTAGTGATATGCACCTCAGAATGTGAGACAGTTGGTGGCCTCCACCTCACAGTGTGAGCCAGTTGGTAGCCTGCACCTCAAGATGTGAACCAGTTGGTGTCGTGTAACTCAGAGCATGAGCCCGTTCGTGGCCTGCACCTCAAAATATGAACAAGTTCGTGATCTGCATCTTAGAGCGTGAGCCAGTTGGTGGCCTGCACCTCAGAATGTAAGCCAGTTGGTGGCCTGCACCTCAGAGAGTGGCCCAGTTGGTGGCCTGCACCTAAAAGTGTGAGAAAGTTGGTTGCCTATATTTCAGATTGTGAGCCAGTTGGTGGCCTCTACCTCAGTGTTTGAGCCAGTTGTGGCCTGCACCTCTTAGTGTGACCGATTTCGTGGCCTGCACCTTAGGGTGTGAGTCATTTCGTGTCGAGCACCTCACACTGTGAGCCAGTTGGTGGCCTGCACCTCAGAGTAAGAGGCCGTTGGTGGCCTACATCTCAGAGTGTGATCAAGTTAGCGGCCTACACTTCAGAACGAGAGCCAGTTGGTGGCCAACACCATAGAATGTGATGCAGCCGGAGGCCTCCATCTCAGAAGTGTGAGCCAGATGGTGGCCTGCTCCACAGAGTAAGAACCAGTTGGTAGCCTGCATCTCAGTTTCGGCCAGTTGGTGGCCTTCACTCAGTATGTGAGCCATTTGGTGGCCTGCACCTCAGAGTGTGAGCCATTTGGTGGCAAGCACTTCACAGTGTAAGCCAGTTGGTGGCCCGCAGCTCACAGTATTAGACACCTAGTGTCCTGCACCTAAGAACGCAAGCAGGTTGGTGGCCTAGGACAAAAAGTGTGAGCCAGTTGGTGGCTTGCATCTACCAGTGTGAGCCACTTTTGACCCGCACATCAGAATGTGAGCCAGTTGTTGGCCTGCACCACACAGTGTGAGCCAGTTGGCGGCCTGTACCTCACTGGTCGAGCCAGTTGGTTGCCTACACCTAACAGTGTGAGCCAGTTGGTAACCTGCAACTTAAAATGTGAGCCAGTTGGTGGCTTGCACCTTAGAGTGTGAGCCAGTTGAGGACCTGCACATCACAGTGTAAGCCAATTGGTGGCCTGCACCTCAGAATGTCAGCCAGTTGGTGGCAAGCACCGCACAGTGAGACACTTAGTGGCCTGCACCTAAGGACGTGAGCATGTTAGTGGCCTAAGACAAGCAGTGTGAGCCAGTTGGTTGCCTGCACCTAAGAGTGTGAGCCAGTTGGTGGCCTGCACCTCAGAGTGTGAGTCAGTTGGAAGCTTACACTTCAGAATGTGAGCCACTTTGTAGCCTGCACCACAAAATGTGAGGCAGTTGATGGCCTGTAACTCAGTGTGAGCCAGTTAGTGGCCTGCATCTGAGAATGTGAGCCAATTGGTGGCCTGCACCTCAAAATGTGAGGCAGTTGGTGGCCTGCACCACAGAACGTGAGCCAGTTGGTGGCCAGCATCTCAGAGTGAGAGCCAGTAGGTGGCCTGCATCCAATAATGTGAACCAGTTAGTGGCCAACGCCTCAAAATGTGAGCCAGCTGGTGGCCTGCAACTCGGAATGTGAGCCAGATGGTGGCTTATACGAGAGAGTGTGAACCAGTTGGTGGCGTGAACCTCACAGTTTGAACAGTTGGTGGCCTGCACCTCAGAGTATGAGCCATTTGGTGACCTGCACTTCAGAGTGTGAGCAATTTGGTGGCCTGCACCCCACAGTTTGAGCCAGTTGGTTGCCTGCGTCTCAGAATGTGATCCAGTCGTTGCTCTGCACCTTACAATGTGAGCCAGTTGATGCCTGCACCTTAGAGTGTTAGCCATTTGGTAGCGAGCACCTCAACGTGTGAGCCTGTTGTTGGCCTGCACCTCAGAATGTGAACGAGTTGGTGGCCTGCACATCACAGTTTGAGCCAGTTTGTGACCTGCACCTCACAATGTGAACCACTTGTGACCCGCACATCAGAATGTCTGCCAGTTGGTGGCCTGCACCTCAGTGTGAGCCAGTTGGTGGCCTGCACCTCAAAGTTGAGCCAGTGGGTGGCCTACACTTCACAGAATGAGCCAGTTGGTAACCTCCACCTTAGAATATAAGCCAGTGGCTTAGTGGCTTGCAACTTAGAGTGTGAGTCAGTTGGGGGCCTGCACATCACAGTGTAAGCCAATGGGTGGCCTGCACCTCAGAATGTAAGCCAGTTGTTGGCCAGCATCTCACAGTTTGAGACAGTTGGTGGCCTGCACCTCAAAATGTAAGCCTGTTGGTGGTCAGCACCTAAGAGTACGAGCCAGTTGGTGGCCTGCACCTAAGAGCGTGAGCCAGTTGGTGGCCTGCAACTCACATTTGGAGCCAGTTGGTGGCCTGCATCTCACTGTGAGCTAGTTAGTGACTCGTACATCAGAAAGTGCGCCAGTTGGCGGCCTGCACCTCACAGCGTGAGCCAGTTGGTGGCCTGCACCTAAGAGCGTGAGCCAGTTGGCGGCCTGCACCTCACAGCGTGAGCCAGTTGGTGGCGTGCACCTTCCATTGTGAGCTAGTTGGTAGCCTGCACTTTAGAATATGAATCAGTTGGTGCCCTGCTCCTCAGAGCGTTAGCTGGTTGGTGGCCAGCACATCACAGTGTAAGCCAGTTCGTGGCCTACACTTCAGAAAAGCACCTCACAGTTGGAGCTAGTTGTTGGCCCGCACCTCAGAGTGTGAGCCACTTGGTGGCCTGCACTAAAGAGTGTGAGCCAGCTGATGGTCTGCACCTCAAAATGTGAACCAGCTGGTGATCTACACCTCAGAATATGAGCCAGTTGGTGGCCTGCACCTCAGAACGTTAGAAAGTTGATGGCCTGCATCTCAAAGTTTGATCCAGTTGGTGTGCAGCTCCTCAGAGTAGGAGCCAGTTGGTGGCATGTACGTAAGAATGTGAGCCGGTTCGTTGCCTTCACCGCAGATTGTGAGCCAGTTGTTAGCCTGCTCCTCAGAACGTAAACCAGTCTGCACATTACAGTGTAAGCCAGTTGGTGGCCTGCACCTCAGAATGTGAGCCAGTTGGTGGCCAGCACCTCACAGTGTGAGATATTTAGTGGCCTGCATCTCAGATTGTGAGCCAGTTGGTGACCTGCACCTGAGAGTGTGAGCCAGATGGTGGCCTACACCTCAAAATGTGAGCTAGTTAGTGGCGAGCACCTGACACTATGAACCAGTTGGCCTGGGCCTAAGAGTGTGAGCCAATTGGTGGCCTACACCTCAGACTGTGAGTCGGTTGGTGGCCTACACCTCAGATTGTGAGTCGGTTGGTGGCCTACACCTCAGAACGTGAGCCAGGTGTTTCCTTGCACCTCAGAGTATAGAGTATGAGCCAGTTGGTGGCCTGCACCTGAGAGTGTGAGCCAGTTGTTGGCTTGCACTCCATAGCGTAAGCCCGTAGGTGGCCTACACCTCAAAATGCGAACCAGTTCGTGACCTGCACTTAAGAGTGTGAGCTAATTGGTTTCCTGCACTTCAAAATGTGAGCCAGTTGGTGCTCTGCACTTTAGAATGTGAACCAGTTGGTGGCCTGCACCTCAGAACGTGAGCCATTTGATGGACTGCATCTCAGAGTTTGAGCCAATTGGTGGCCAGTGCCTCACGGTATGAACCAGTTGTTGGCCAGGACAAGAGAATGTCAGCCAGTTGGTTGCCTACACCTTCGATTGTGAGCCAGTTGGTGGCATGCACCTCAGATTGTGAGCTAGCTGGTGGCCTGCACCTCACTGTGTGAGCCACTTTTGACCCGCATATCAGAATGTGAGCCAGTTGGTGGCCTGCACTTCACAGTTTGATCCAATTGGTGGCCTACACCTCACAGTTTGAGCCAGTTGGTGGCCTACACCTAACAGTGTTAGCCAGTTTGTAGCCTGCACCTTAAAATGTGAGCAAGTTGGTGGCATGCACCTTAGAGTGTGAGCCAGTTTGGGGCCTCCACATCACAGTGTAAGCCAATTGGTGGCCAGCATCTCAGAAAGTGAGCCAGTTATCAGCCAGCACCTCACAGTGTGAGACAGTTGGTGGCCTCCACCTCAAAATGTAAGCCAGTTGGTGGCCAGCACCTCAGAGTACGAGCCAGTTTGTGGCCTGCACCTCAGAACGTGAGCCAGGTGGTGGCCTATACCTCAAAACAGGAGCCAGTTTGTGGCCTGCACCTCAAAATGTAAGCCAGTTGGTGTCCTGCAGCTCCGAGTGTGAACCCGTTGGCAAACTGTGCCTAAAAATGTGAACCAGTTCGTGATCTGCACATCAGAGTGTGAGCCATTTGGTGGCCTGCACCTTACAGTGTAAGCCAGGTTGGTGATCAGTACATCAGAAAGTACGCCAGTTGGTAGCCTGCACCTCATAGTGTAAGTCAGTTGGCGTCCTGCACCTCACAGGGTGAGCCAGTTGGTGTCGTACACCTCACAGTGTGAGGAAGTTGGTAGCCTGCACTTTAGAATGAGTCAGTTGGTACCCTGCACCTCAGAGTGTGAGTCGGCTGGTGGCCTGCACCTCGAAATGTGAGCCAGTTGGTGGCCTATACCTTAAAATGTGAGCTAGTTGGTGGCGAGCGCCTCACAGTATGAGCCTGTTGGTGGCCTGGACCTAAGAGTGTGAACCTATAGATGGCCTACACCTCACACCATGAGCCAGTTGGTGGCCTGCACCTGAGAATGTGAACCAATTGGTGTCTTGCACCTTAGAGTGTAAGCCCGTTGGTGGCCTGCACCTCAAAATGTGAGCCAGTTGCTGGCCTACATCTCAGAACGTGAGCCAGATGATAGACTGCATCTCAGAGTATGAGCCAATGTTGGCCAGCACCTCACAGTATGAGCCAGTCGGTGGCCTGCGCCGCAGAACGTGAGCCAGATGGTGGCCTGCACATCACAGTGTAAGCCAGTTGGTGCCTTCACCTCACAGTTTAAGACAGCTGCTGGCGAGCACCTCACAATGTGCGCTAGTTGGTGGCCTGCACCTCAGATTGTGAGCTATTTGGTGGCCTGTACCTCAGACTGTGAGCCAGTTGGTGGCATGCACCTCACGGTTTGAGTCACTTGTAACCCGCACATCAGAATGTGAGCCAGTTGGTGTCCTGCACCTCAAAGTGTGACCCAGTTGGCGGCCTGCACCTCACAGTTTGAGCCAGTTGGTGGCCTACACCTAACAGTGTGAGCCAGTGGTAGCCTGCACCTTAGAATGTGAGCCAGTTGGTGGCTTGCACCTTAGAGTGTGAGCCAGTTCGGGGCCTGCACCTCACAGTGTAAGCCAATTGGTGGCCTGCACCTAAGAATGTGAGCCAGGTGTCGAGCAGCAACTCACAGTGTGAGACAGTTGGTGGCCTCACCTCAAAATGTAAGCCTGTTGGTGGCCAGCACCTAAGAGAGCGAGCCAGTTGGTGGGATGCACGTAAGAGTTTGAGCCAGTTAGTGGCCTACACCTCATTTTGTGAGACAGTTGGTGCCTACACCTCAGAACGTGAGCCAGTTGGTGACCTGCACCTTAGAATGTGAGCCAGCTGGTGACCAGCACCTCACAGTTTAAGACAGTTGCTGGCGAGCACTTAACAGTGTGAGCCAGTTGGTGGCTTGCACCTCAGATTTTGAGCCAGTTGGTGGCCTGCACCTCAGATTGTGAGCCAGTTGGTGGCCTGCACCTCGCAGTGTGAGCCACTTGTGACCCGCACATCAGACTGTGAATCAGTTGGTGGCCTGACCTCAGAGTGTAACCCAGTTGGCGGCCTGCACCTCACAGTTTGAGCCAGTTGGTGGCCTACACCTAACAGTGTGAGCCAGTTGGTAGCTTGCACCTTAGAATGTGAGCCACTTGGTGGCTTCTACTTTAGAGTGTGAGCCAGTTGGGGGCCTGCACCTCACACTGTGAGACAGTTGATGGCCTACACCTAACAGTGTGAGCCAGTCAGTAGCCTACACCTTAGAATGTGAGCCACTTGGTGGCTTCTACTTTAGAGTGTGAGCCAGTTAGGGGCCTGCACCTCACAGTGTGAGACAGTTGGTGGCCTCCACCTCAAAATGTAAGCCTGCTGGTGGCTAGCACCTCAGAGTACGAGCCAGTTGATGGCCTGCACCTAAGAGTTTGAGCCAGTTGGTGGCCTGCACCTCAGTTTGTGAGTCAGTTGGTGGCCTGCACCTCAGTTTGTAAGCCAGTTGGTGGCCTGCACCTCAGAAAGTGAGCCAGTTGGTGTCCTGCACCTCAGAATGTGAACCCGTTGGCGACTTGTACCTAAAAATGTGAACCAGTTCGTGATCTGCACATCAGAGTGAGCCATTTGTCGGCCTGCAACTCACAGTGTGAGCCACTTGGTGGCCTGTGCCTCACAGTGTGAGCCAGTTGGTGACCCGACATCAGAAACTGCGCCAGTTGGCAACCTGCACCTCAGAGTGTCAGTCAGTTGTCGGCCTGCACCTCAAAGGGTCAGCCGGTTGCTCGTGTACACCTCATAGTGTGAGCCAGTTGGTAGCCTGCACTTTAGAATATGAGTCGTTGATGCTCTGCACCTCAGAGTGTGAGCCGGTTGGCGCGGCCTGCACATCACAGGTGTAAGCCAGTTGGTGGTCTGCGCTTCAGAATATGAGCCAGTTGTTGACCAACACCTCACAGTTAGAGACAGTTGGTGGCCTGCACCTCAGAGTGTGAGCCAGTTGGTGGCCTGCACCTCAGACTGTGAGCCAATTGGTGGCCTACACCTCGAAAGGTGAACCAGTTGGTGACCTCACCTAAAAATGTGAGCCAGTTAATGGCCAGCACCTCAGAGTATGAGCCAGTTGGTGGCCTACGCCTAAGAGTGTTAGCCAGTTGGTGGCCTAGACCTCAGATTATGAGCCACTCGGTGGCCTGCTCCTCAGAACGTGAGCCACATGATGGCCTGCACCTTAGAGCATGAGCCAGTTGGTGGCCTGCATCTCAAAATGTGTATCTTTTCGTGTCCTGCAGATCAGAGTGTGAACTCGTTGGAGGCCTGTACCTCAGAATGTGAGCCAGTTGGTCGCCTGCACCTCAGACCGTGAGCCAGTTGGTGGCCTGTATCTCAGAACGTGAACCAGTTGATGGCCTGCATCTCAGAGTGTGAGCTAGTTGATGGCCAGCACCTCAAATTATGCGCCAGTTGGTGGACTGCACCTAAACGTGCGAGCCAGCTGATGGCCTGCACCACAATATATGAACCAGTTGGTGATCTACACCTCAGAATGTGAGCCAGTTGAAGGCCTGCACCTCAGAATGTGAGCCACTTGGTGATCTACACCTCAGAACGTTAGCCAGTTGATGGCCTGCACCTCAAAATTTGAGCCAGTTGGTGGCCAGCACCTCAGAGTATGAGCCAGTTGGTGGCATGCACCTAAGAGTGTGAGCCAGTTCGTTGCCTTCACCTCAGATTGTGAGCCAGTTGTTGACCTGCTTCTCAGAAAGCAAACCAATTGCTGACCTGCACCTCACAGTGTAAGCCAGTAAGTGGCCTGCGTCTCAGAGTGTAAGCCAGTTGGTTGCCAGCACCTCACTGTGTGAGATAGGTGGTGGCCTGCACCTCAGATTGTGAGCCAGTTGGCGGCCTACACCTCAGATTGTGAGCCAGTTGGTGGCCTGCGCCTCAAAACGTGAGCCAGTTGTTTCCATGCACCTCAGAGTGAGCCAGTTGGTGGCCTGCACCTGAGAATTTGAATCGGATGGTGTCCTGCACCTCAGCGTGTAAGCCCGTTGGTGGCCTGCACCTCAAAATGTGAACCAGTTCGTGACCTGTACCTCAGAGTGTGAGCTATTTGGTGGCCTGCACCCCAAAATGTGAACCAATTGGTGATCTGCACTTCAGAATGTGTGCCATTGTATAAAGACAAAGGGGATAAGAGTGAGTGCTCAAATTACAGAAGTAAAAGTTTGAAAGCCGGCAAGGCAGCGGGTTTGGATGGTATTCAAGTGGAATTTATCAAAATAGGGGGTGAATGTATTGTTGACTGGTTGGTAAGGTTATTCAATGTATGTATGACTCATGGTGAGGTTCCTTAGTACTGGCGGAATGTTTGCATAGTGCCATTGTATAAAGGCAAAGGGGATAAGGGTGAGTGCTCAAATTACAGAGGTATAAGTTTGTTGAGTATTCCTGGTAAATTATATGGGAGGGTATTGATTGAGAGGGTGAAGGCATGTACAGAGCATCAGATTGGGGAAGAGCAGTGTGGTTTCAGAAGTGGTAGAGGATATGTGGATTAGGTGTTAGCTTTGAAAAATGTATGTGAGAAATACTTAGAAAAGCAAATGAATTTGTATGTAGCATTTATGGATCTGGAGAAGGCCTAAGATAGAGTGGATAGAGATCCTCTGCGGAAGGTATTAAGAACGTTTGGTGTGGGAGGGAAGTTGTTAGAAGCAGTGAAAAGTGTTTATCGAGAATGTAAGGCATGTGTACGTGTAGGAAGAGAGGAAAGTGATTGGTTCTCAGTGAATGTTTGCTTGCGGCAGGGGTACGTGATGTCTTCATGGTTGTTTAATTTGTTTATGGATGGGGCTGTTAGGGAGGTGAATACAAGAGTTTTGGAAAGAGGGTCAAGTATGCAGTCTGTTGTGGATGAGAGAGCTTGGGAAGTGAGTCAGTTGTTGTTCGCTGATGATACAGCGCTGGTGGCTGATTCGGGTAAGAAACTGCAGAAGCTGGTTACTGAGTTTGGTAAAGTGTGTGAAAGAAGACAGCTGAGAGTAAATTTGAATAAGAGCAAGGTTATTAGGTACTGTATGGTTGAGGGACAGGTTAATTGGGAGGTAAGTTTGAATGGAGAAAAACTGGAGGAAGTGAAGTGTTTTAGATAATTGGAAGTAGATTTGGCAGCGGATGGAACCCTGGAAGCGGAAGTAAATCATAGGGTGGGGGCGAAAGTTCGGGAGCGTGGAAAAATGTGTAGAAGGTGGTCGAAAACGTTAT
>NC_092224.1:47288698-47351198 GCF_036320965.1 Panulirus ornatus
TATAACATTGTTCGATATACTATTCTTTCAAGCATACCCAATTTTGCTCTCCGAGATACGTCCTCGCCTTCCACACATTCATCAATGCTCCCAGAACTGGCGCCCCCTCCCTCATCCTGTGACTAACAAATTAAACAACCATGGAGACATCGCACACCCTTGCTGTAAACCGACATTCGCTGAGAACCAATCACTTTCCTCTCTTCCTACTCGTACATATGTCTTACATACTCGATAAAAACTTTCCACTGCTTCTAGCAACTTACCTCCCACACCATATATCATTGATACCTTCCATATAGCATCTCTATCAACTCTATCATATGCCTTCTGATCCATAAGTGGTACATATAAATCCTATGTTTTTCTAAGTATTTCTTACATATATTGTTCAAAGCAAACACTTGATCCACACAGCCTCTACCACTTCCGAAACCACACTGCTCTACCCCAATTTGATGCTCCGTACATTCCTTGATCCTCTCAATCAATACCCTCCCATATAATTTCCCAGGAATACTCAAAATTTTACCTCTGTATTTGAACAAACACACCAATCCTCTTTGCTTTTATACAATGGCACTATGCATGCATTAAGCCAATATATACAAGAGTGGTGGGAGTATGTGATAGCGTGTAAGAAAGTAAACTCTTGATTGATATGTGTAAAACTGAATGGTGATGGAGAGAGATGGGTGATTATTGGTACATATGAGAAGAAAGATCATGAGAGGAAAATGTTTTGGGAGCACCTGAATGAGTGTGTTATTGGTTTTGATGCACAAGACCGGGTTATAGTGATGGGTGATTTGAATGCAAAGGTGAGTAATGTGGCAGTTGAGGGAATAATTCGTATACATGGGGTGATCAGTGTTGTAAATGGAAATGGTGAAGAGCTTGTAGATTTATGTGCTGAAAAAAGACTTGTGATTTTATATATATATATATATATATATATATATATATATATATATATATATATATATATATATATATATATATATATATATATATTTTTTTTTTTTTTTCGTCATACCATCCGCCATCTCCCGCGACAGCGAGGTAGCGTTAAGAACAGAGGACTGGGCATTTGAGGAAATATCCTCACCTGGCCCTCTTCTCTGTTCCTTCTTTTGGAAAATTAAAAAAAGAAAAAAAAAAAAAAATATATGCTAACCGCTAGGCTAAGGGACTGTATGATAGGAAACAACTATTCGAATTACTAAGTACTCGAATACCCTTCGTCTCACAATGGTGAGCAACGGGGTCTATACCGGTTATTTCCGAACAGACGCACATAGCCAGCACTTTATTCGTATTCATATACCTCCGCGTTGTACAGTTAGGTTCGGTAAAACGCTATTAGCTGGCTATGTGCGTCTGTTCGGAAATAACCGGTATAGACCCCGTTGCTCACCATTATGAGAGGAAGGGTATTCGAGTACTTAGTATTTCGAATAGTTGTTTTCTATTATACAGTCCCATAGCTTAGCGGTTACCATGCCTGCCTCTGGCACAGGGGTGCCGGGTTCGATCCTGGCTGTTGGAGGTTTGTATGATATATATATATATATATATATATATATATATATATATATATATACATACATATGTATATATATATTTTTTTTTTTTTTTTTTGCTTTGTCGTTGTCTCCCGCGTTTGCGAGGTAGCGCAAGGAAACAGACGAAAGAAATGGCCCAACCCACCCCCATACACATGTATATACATACGTCCACACACGCAAATATACATACCTACACAGCATTCCATGGTTTACCCCAGACGCTTCACATGACTTGATTCAATCCACTGACAGCACGTCAACCTCGGTATACAACATCGCTCCAATTCACTCTATTCCTTGCCCTCCTTTCACCCTCCTGCATGTTCAGGCCCCGATCACACAAAATCTTTTTCACTCCATCTTTCCACCTCCATTTTGGTCTCCCTCTTCTCCTCGTTCCCTCCACCTCCGACACAGATATTCTCTTGGTCAATCTTTCCTCACTCATTCTCTCCATGTGCCCGAACCATTTCAAAACACCCTCTTCTGCTCTCTCAACCACGCTCTTTTTATTTCCACACATCTCTCTTACCCTTACGTTACTTACTCGATCAAACCACCTCACACCACACATTGTCCTCAAACATCTCATTTCCAGCACATCCATCCTCCTGCGCACAACTCTATCGCCCACGCCTCGCAACCATACAACATTGTTGGAACCACTATTCCTTCAAACATACCCATTTTTGCTTTCCGAGAAAATGTTCTCTACTTCCACACATTCTTCAAGGCTCCCAGAATTTTCGCCCCCTCCCCCACCCTATGATCCACTTCCGCTTCCATGTTTCCATCCGCTGCCAGATCCACTCCCAGATATCTAAAACACTTCACTTCCTCCAGTTTTTCTCCATTCAAACTCACCTCCCAATTGACTTGACCCTCAACCCTACTGTACCTAATAACCTTGCTCTTATTCACATTTACTCTTAACTTTCTTCTTCCACACACTTTACCAAACTCAGTCACCAGCTTCTGCAGTTTCTCACATGAATCAGCCACCAGCGCTGTATCATCAGCGAACAACAACTGACTCACTTCCCAAGCTCTCTCATCCCCAACAGACTTCATACTTGCCCCTCTTTCCAAAACTCTTGCATTCACCTCCCTAACAACCCCATCCATAAACAAATTAAACAACCATTGAGATATCACACACCCCTGCCGCAAACCTACATTCACTGAGAACCAATCACTTTCCTCTCTTCCTACACGTACACATGCCTTACATCCTCGATAAAAACTTTTCACTGCTTCTAACAACTTGCCTCCCACACCATATATTCTTAATACCTTCCACAGAGCATCTCTATCAACTCTATCATATGCCTTCTCCAGATCCATAAATGCTACATACAAATCCATTTGTTTTTCTAAGTATTTCTCACATACATTCTTCAAAGCAAACACCTGATCCACACATCCTCTACCACTTCTGAAACCACACTGCTCTTCCCCAATCTGATGCTCTGTACATGCCTTCACCCTCTCAATCAATCTCCTCCCATATAATTTACCAGGAATACTCAACAAACTTATACCTCTGTAATTTGAGCACTCACTCTTATCCCCTTTGCCTTTGTACAATGGCACTATGCACGCATTCCGCCAATCCTCAGGCACCTCACCATGAGTCATACATACATTAAATAACCTTACCAACCAGTCAACAATACAGTCACCCCCTTTTTTAATAAATTCCACTGCAATACCATCCAAACCTGCTGCCTTGCCGGCTTTCATCTTCCGCAAAGCTTTTACTACCTCTTCTCTGTTTACCAAATCATTTTCCCTAACCCTCTCACTTTGCACACCACCTCGACCAAAACACCCTATATCTCCCACTCTATCATCAAACACATTCAACAAACCTTCAAAATACTCACTCCATCTCCTTCTCACATCACCACTACTTGTTATCACTTCCTCATTTGCGCCCTTCACTGAAGTTCCCATTTACTCCCTTGTCTTACGCACTTTATTTACCTCCTTCCAGAACATCTTTTTATTCTCCATAAAATTTAATGATACTCTCTCACCCCAACTCTCATTTGCCCTTTTTTTCACCTCTTGCACTTTTCTCTTGACCTCCTGTCTCTTTCTTTTATATATCTCCCACTCAATTTCATTTTTTCCCTGCAAAAATCGTCCAAATGCCTCTCTCTTCTCTTTCACTAATACTCCTACCTCTTCATCCCACCACTCACTACCCTTTCTAATCAACCCACCTCCCACTCTTATCATGCCACAAGCATCTTTTGCGCAATCCATCACTGATTCCCTAAGTACATCCCATTCCTCCCCCACTCCCCTTACTTCCATTGTTCTCACCTTTTTCCATTCTGTACTCAGTCTCTCCTGGTACTTCCTCACACAAGTCTCCTTCCCAAGCTCACTTACTCTCACCACCCTCTTCACCCCAACATTCACTCTTCTTTTCTGAAAGCACATACAAATCTTCACCTTAGCCTCCACAAGATAATGATCAGACATCCCTCCAGTTGCACCTCTCAGCACATTAACATCCAAAAGTCAATTAACCAGTCAATTAACACGTAATCCAATAACGCCCTCTGGCCATCTCTCCTACCTACATACGTATACATATGCATTTCTCGCTTTTTGAGCCAGGTATTCCCAATCCCCAGTCCTTTTTCAGCACATAAATCTACAAGCTCTTCACCATTTCCATTTACAGCACTGAACACCCCTTGTATAACAATTATTCCCTCAACTGCCGCATTACTCACCTTTGCATTCAAATCACCCATCAGTATAACCCGGTCTTGTGCATCAAAACCACTAACACACTTACATTCTATCACATACTCCCACAACTCCTGTTTCAGGAGTAGTGCTACTCCTTCCCTTGCTCTTGTCCTCACACTAACCCCTGACTTTACCCACAAGACATTCCTAAACCACTCTTCCCCTTTACCCTTAAGCTTCGTTTCACTCAGAGCCAAAATATCCAGGTTTATAAATATATACATTCAGGTATATATATATATATATACATATATATATATATATATATATATATATATATATATATATATATATATATATATATATATATATATATATATATATATATATATATATATATATATATATATATGTATATATATATATATATATATATATATATATATATATATATATATATATATATATATATATATATATATATATATATATATATATATGTTATTTTTTTATTTTTTCTTTATTATACTTTGTCGCTGTCTCCCGCGTTTGCGAGGTAGCGCAAGGAAACAGACGAAAGAAATGGCCCAACCCCCCCCATACACATGTATATACATACGTCCACACACGCAAATATACATACCTACACAGCTTTCCATGGTTTACCCCAGACGCTTCACATGCCTTCATTTAATCCACTGACAGCACGTTAACCCCGGTATACCACATCGCTCCAATTCACTCTATTCCTTGCCCTCCTTTCACCCTCCTGCATGTTCAGGCCCCGATCACACAAAATCTTTTTCACCCAATCTTTCCACCTCCAATTTGGTCTCCCTCTTCTCCTCGTTCCCTCCACCTCCGACACATATATCCTCTTGGTCAGTCTTTCCTCACTCATTCTCTCCATGTGCCCAAACCACTTCAAAACACCCTCTTCTGCTCTCTCAACCACGCTCTTTTTATTTCCACACATCTCTCTTACCCTTACGTTACTCACTCGATCAAACCACCTCACACCACACATTGTCTTCAAACATCTCATTTCCAGCACATCCATCCTCCTGCGCACAACTCTATCCATAGCCCACGCCTCGCAACCATACAACATTGTTGGAACCACTATTCCTTCAAACATACCCATTTTTGCTTTCCGAGATAATGTTCTCGACTTCCACACATTCTTCAACGCTCCCAGGATTTTCGCCCCCTCCCCCACACTATGATCCACTTCCGCTTCCATGGTTCCATCCGCTGCCAGATCCACTCCTAGATATCTAAAACACTTTACTTCCTCCAGTTTTTCTCCATTCAAACTTATTTCCCAATTGACTTGACCCTCAACCCTACTGTACCTAATAACCTTGCTCTTATTTACATTTACTCTCAACTTTCTTCTTTCACACACTTTACCAAACTCAGTCACCAGGTTCTGCAGTTTCTCACATGAATCAGCCACCAGCGCTGTATCATCAGCGAACAACAACTGACTCACTTCCCAAGCTCTCTCATCGCCAAGAGACTTCATACTTGCACCTCTTTCCAAAACTCTTCCATTCACCTCCCTAACAACCCCAGCCATAAACAAATTAAACAACCATGGAGACATCACACATCCCTGCCGCAAACCTACATTCACTGAGAACCAATCACTTTCCTCTCTTCCTATACGTACACATGCCTTACATCCTCGATAAAAACTTTTCACTGCCTCTCACACCATATATTCTTAATACCTTCCACAGAGCATCTCTATCAACTCTATCATATGCCTTCTCCAGATCCATAAATGCTACATGCAAATCCATTTGCTTTTCTAAGTATTTCTCACATATATTCTTGAAAGCAAACACATGATCCACACATCCTCTACCACTTCTGAAACCACACTGCTCTTCCCCAATCTGATGCTCTGTGCATGCCTTCACCCTCTCAATCAATACCCTCCCATATAATTTACCAGGAATACTCAACAAACTTATACCTCTGTAATTTGAGCACTTACTCTTATCCCCTTTGCCTTTGTACAATGGCACTATGAACGCATTCCGCCAATCCTCAGGCACTTCACCATGAGTCATACATACATTAAATAACCTTACCACCTATTCAATAATACAGTCACCCCCTTTTTTAATAAATTCTACTGCAATACCATCCAAACCTGCTGCCTTGCCGGTTTTCATCTTCCGCAAAGATTTTACTACCTCTTCTCTGTTTACCAAATCAATTTCCCTAACCCTCTCACTTTGCACACCACCTCGACCAAAACACCCTATATCTGCCACTCTATCATCAAACACATTCAACAAACCTTCAAAATACTCACTCCATCTCCTTCTCACATCACCACTACTTGTTATCACTTCCCCAGTTCCGCCCTTCACTGAAGTTCCCATTTGCTCCCTTGTCTTACGCACTTTATTTACCTCCTTCCAGAACATCGTTTTATTCTCCCTAAAATTTAATGATACTCTCTCACCCCAACTCTCATTTGCCCTCTTTTTCACCTTTTGCACCTTTCTCTTGACCTCCTGTCTCTTTCTTTAATACATCTCCCACTCAATTGCATTTTTTCCCTGCAAAAATCGTCCAAATGCCTTTCTCTTCTCTTTCACTAATAATCTTACTTCTTCATCCCACCACTCACTACCCTTTCTAATCAACCCACCTCCCACTCTTCTCATGCCATAAGCATCTTTTGCGCAATCCATCACTGATTCCCTAAATACATCCCATTCCTCCCCCACTCCCCTTACTTTCATTGTTCTCACCTTTTTCCATTCTGTACTCAGTCTCTCCTGGTACTTCCTCACACAAGTCTCCTTCCCAAGCTCACTTACTCTCACCACCCTCTTCACCCAACATTCACTCTTCTTTTCTGAAAACCCATACAAATCTTCACCTTATCCTCCACAAGATAATGATCAGACATCCCTCCTGTTGCACCTCTCAGCACATTAACATCCAAAAGTCTCTCTTTCTCGCTCCTCTCAATTAACACGTAATCCAATAACGCTCTCTGGCCATCTCATCTACTTACATACGTATACTTATGTATATCTCGCTTTTAAAAACAGGTATTCCCAATCATCAGTCCTTTTTCAGCACATAAATCTACAAGCTCTTCACCATTTCCATTTACAACACTGAACACCCCATGCATACCAATTATTCCCTCAGCTGCCACATTACTCACCTTTGCATTCAAATCACCCATCACTATAACCCGGTCTCGTGTATCAAAACCACTAACACTCATTCAGCTGCTTCCAAAACACTTGCCTCTCATGATCTTTCTTCTCATGCCCAGGTGCATATGCACCAATAATCACCCATCTCTCTCCATCAACTTTCAGTTTTACCAATATCAATCGAGAATTTACTTTCTTACATTCTATCACATACTTCCACAACTCCTGTTTCAGGAGTACTGCTACTCCTTCCCTTGCTCTTGTCCTCTCACTAACCCCTGACATTCCCAAACCAAATGCATGTATATATATATATATATATATATATATATATATATATATATATATATATATATATATATATATATATATATATATATATATATATATTTATATATCGGTTTATCAGCTGGTTATGTGTTCTGTTCGGAAACAACCGATAGACCCCGTTGCTCACCATTGTGAGACGAAGGGTATTCGAGTACTTAGTATTTCGAATAGTTGATTCCTATTATACAGTCCCTTCGCCTAGCGGTTAGCATGCCTGCCTCTTGCACAAGGGGTCCCAGGTTCGATCCTGGCTGATGGAGCTTTGTATGTTCTATGAAGGTGCGCGTTCATATACACTTTATTCGCATTCATATAATTCCGCGTATTACAGTCAGGTTCGGTAAAACACTATCAGCTGGCTATGTGTTCTGTTCGGAAACAACCGATAGACCCCGTTGCTCACCATTGTGAGACGAAGGGTATTCGAGTACTTAGTAATTCGAATAGTTGTTTCCTATTATACAGTCCCTTAGCCTAGCGGTTAGCATATATTTTTTTTTTTTCTTTATTTTAATTTTCCAAAAGAAGGAACAGAGAAGAGGGCCAGGTAAGGATATTTCCTCAAAGGCCCAGTCCTCTGTTCTTAACGCTACCTCGCTGTCGCGGGAGATGGCGGATGGTATGAAGAAAAAAAAAAAAATATATATATATATATATATATATATATATATATATATATATATATATATATATATATATATATATATATATATATATATATATATAAAAGCACAAGTCTTTTTTCAGCACATAAATCTACAAGCTCTTCACCATTTCCATTTACAACACTGAACACCCCATGTATACCAATTATTCCCTCAACTGCCACATTACTCACCTTTGCATTCAAATCACCCATCACTATAACCCGGTCTTGTGCATCAAAACCACTAACACACTCATTCAGGTGCTCCCAAAACATTTTCCTCTCATGATCTTTCTTCTCATATGTACCAATAATCACCCATCTCTCTCCATCACCATTCAGTTTTACACATATCAATCAAGAGTTTACTTTCTTACACGCTATCACATACTCCCACCACTCTTGTATATATTGGCTTAATGCATGCATAGTGCCATTGTATAAAAGCAAAGAGGATTGGTGTGTTTGTTCAAATACAGAGGTAAAATTTTGAGTATTCCTGGGAAATTATATGGGAGGGTATTGATTGAGAGGATCAAGGAATGTACGGAGCATCAAATTGGGGTAGAGCAGTGTGGTTTCGGAAGTGGTAGAGGATGTGTGGATCAAGTGTTTGCTTTGAACAATATATGTAAGAAATACTTAGAAAAACATAGGATTTATATGTACCACTTATGGATCAGAAGGCATATGATAGAGTTGATAGAGATGCTATATGGAAGGTATCAATGATATATGGTGTGGGAGGTAAGTTGCTAGAAGCAGTGGAAAGTTTTTATCGAGTATGTAAGACATATGTACGAGTAGGAAGAGAGGAAAGTGATTGGTTCTCAGCGAATGTCGGTTTACAGCAAGGGTGTGCGATGTCTCCATGGTTGTTTAATTTGTTAGTCACAGGTTGAGGGAGGGGGCGCCAGTTCTGGGAGCATTGATGAATGTGTGGAAGGCGAGGACGTATCTCGGAGAGCAAAATTGGGTATGCTTGAAAGAATAGTATATCGAACAATGTTATATGTTTGCGAGGCATGGGCTGTAGATAGGGTTGTGCGGAGGAGGGTGGATGTGTTGGAAATGAGATGTTTGAGGACAATTTAGGGTGTGAGGGGGTTTGATCGAGTAGGTAATGAAAGGGTAAGAGAGATGTGTGGTAATAAAAAGAGTGTGGTTGAGAGAGCAGAAGAGGGAAATGATTTGGTCGCATGGAGAGAATGAGTGATGAAAGATTGGCAAAAAGGATATATGTGTCAGAGGTGGAGAAAACAAGAAGTGGGATACCAAATTGGAGGTAGAAAGGTGAAGTGAAATTTTTTTGAGCGATCTGGGCCTTAACATCCTGTAGGGTGAAAGGCGTGTAGGGAATAGAGTGAATTGGAACGATGTGGTACACCGGGGTCAACGTGCTGTCAATGGATTGAACCAGGGAATGTGAAGATTCGGGAGTAAACCATGGAAGCTTTTGTGCAACCTGCATGTATAAAGGGAGCTGTGGTTTCGGTGCATTACATATGACAGCTAGAGGCTGAGTGTGAACGAATGTGGCCTTTGTTGTCTTTTCCTAGTGCTACCACATGCGCGCGGGTGGGAAGGGGGAAGCCATTTCATGTGTGGCGGGGTGGCGACGAGAATTGGTGAGGGGAGCAAGTATGTATATGTACATGTGTATATATGAATATGTCTGTGTGTATGTATACGTATGTATGCATACGATGAAATGAATAGGTATGTTTATATGCGTGTGTGGGCATTTTGTATATACATTTGTATGTGGGTGGGTTGTGCCGTTCTTTCGTCTGTTTCCTTGCGCTACCTCGTTACCGTTAGAGAGAGCTAGATAGTATAATAAATACAATATGATATAATATAGTATTATATATATATATATATATATATATATATATATATATATATATATATATATATATATATATATACGAATAAAGTGCATATGAACGCGCACCTTCATAGAACATAAAAACCTCCAACAGCCAGGATCGAACCTGGGACCCCTGTGCATGAGACAGGCATGCTAACCGCTAGGCTATGGGACTGTATAATAGGAAACAACTATTCTAAATACTGAGTACTCGAATACCCTTTGTCTCACAATGGTGAGCAACGGGGTCTATACTTGGTTGTTTCCGAACAGACGCACATAGCCAGATCAGTATTTCGAATAGTTGTTTCCTATTATACAGTCCCATAGAATAGCGGTTAGAATGCCTGCCTCTTGCACAGGGGTCCCAGGTTCGATCCTGGCTGTTGGAGGTTTGTATGTTTTATGAAGGTGCGCGTTCATATGCACTTTATTCGTATTCATATACCTCCGCGTTGTACAGTTAGGTTCGGTAAAACGCTATCAGCTGACTATGTGTGTCTGTTCGGAAATAACCGGTATAGACCCCGTTGCTCACCATTGTGAGACGAAGGGTATTCGAGTACTCAGTATTTCGAATAGTTGTTTACAATTATACAGTCCCATAGCCTAGCGGTTGGCATGCCTGCCTCTTGCACAGGGGTCCTAGGTTCGATCCTGGCTGTTGGAGGTTTTTATGTTTTATATATATATTTCTTTCTTTTTCTTTCATACTATTCGCCATTTCCCGCATTAGCGAGGTAGCGTTGAGAACAGAGGACTGGGCCCTTGAGGGAATATCCTCACCTGGGCCCCTTCTTTGTTCCCTCTTTTGGAAAATTAAAAAAAAAAGTGAGAGGGGAGGATTTCCAGCCCCCCGCTCCCTCCCCTTTTAGTCGCCTTCTACGACACGCAGGGAATACGTGGGAAGTATTCTTTCTCCCCTGTCCCCATATATATATATATATATATATATATATATATATATATATATATATATATATATATATATATATATATATATATATATAAATATATATATATATATATATATATATATATATATATATATATATATATATATATATATATATATGTTTATATTTATTTTTATTTATTTATTTTGCTTTGTCGCTGTATCCCGCGTTTGCGAGGTAGCGCAAGGAAACAGACGAGAGAAATGGCCCAACCCACCCCCATACACATGTATATACATACACGTCCACACACGCAAATATACATATCTATACATCTCAATGTACACATACATATACACACACAGACACATACATATATACCCTTGCACACAATTCACACTGTCTGCCTTTATTCATTCCCATCGCCACCTCGCCATACATGGAATACCATCCCCAACCCCCCTCATGTTTGCGAGCTAGTGCTAGGAAAAGACAGCAAAGGACCCATTCGTTCACACTCAGTCTCTAGCTGTCATGCAATAATGCCCGAAACCACAGCTCCCTTTCCACATCCAGGCCCCACACAACTTTCCATGGTTTACCCCAGACGCTTCACATGCCCTGATTCAATCCACTGACAGCACGTCAACCCCGGTATACCACATCGATCCAATATATACATACATATATATATATATATATATATATATATATATATATATACATATATATATATATATATATATGGGCCATGTGGGTGGGCTGGGCCATTCCCTCGTCCGCTTCCCCGCGCCACCTCGCCAACGCGGGAGACAGCGACAAAGTAAGGTAAATAGAATACATATATATTTTTTATGTTTTTTTTGCTTTGTCGCTGTCTCCCGCGTCTGCGAGGCAGCGCAAGGAAACAGACGAAAGAAATGGCCCAACCTACCCCCATACACATGTATATACATACGTCCACACACGCAAATATACATACCTATATATATATATATATATATATATATATATATATATATATATATATATATATATATATATATATATATATATATATATATTGAACGTTTGTTGAATGTGTTTGATGATAGAGTGGCAGATATAGGGTGTTTTGGTCGAGGTGGTGTGCAAAGTCAGAGGGTTAGGGAAAAGGATTTGGTAAACAGAGAAGAGGTAGTAAAACCTTTGCGGAAGATGAAAGCCGGCAAGGCAGCGGGTTTAGATGGTATTGCAGTGGAATTTATAAAAAAAAATTGGGTGACCGTGTTCTTGATTGGTTGGTAAGGTTATTTAATGTATGTATGATTCATGGTGAGGTGCCTGAGGATTGGCGGAATGCTTGCATAGTGCCATTGTACAAAGGCAAAGGGGACAAAGGTGAGTGCTCAAATTACAGAGGTATAAAATTTGTGGAGTATTCCTGCTAAATTATATGTTAGGTTATTGATTAAGAGGGTGAAGGTATGTACAGCGCATCAGATTGGGGAAGAGTAGTGTAGTTTCAGAAGTGGTAGAGGATGTGTGGATCAGGTGTTTGCTTTGAGAAATGTATGTGAGAAATACTTAGAAAAGCAAATGAATTTGTATGTAGCATTTATGAATCTGGAGAAGGCATATGATAGAGTTGATAGAGATGCTCTGTGGAAGGTATCAAGAATATATGGTGTGGGAGGCAAGTTGTTAGAAGCAGTGAAAAGTTTTTATCGAGGATGTAAGGCATGTGTACCTGTAGGAAGCGAGGAAAGTGATTGGTTCTCAGTGAATGTAGGTTTGCGGCAGGGGTGTGTGATGTCTCCATGGTTGTTTAATTTGTTTATGGATGGGGTTGTTAGGGAGTTGAATGGAAGAGTTTTGGAAAGAGGGGCAAGTATGCAGTCTGTTGTGGATGAGGGAGCTTGGGAAGTGAGTCAGTTGTTGTTCGCTGATGATACAGCGCTGGTGGCTGATTCATGTAAGAAACTGCAGAGGCTGGTGACTGAGTTTGGTAAATTGTGCGAAAGAAGAAAGTTGAGAGTAAATGTGAATAAGAACAAGGTTGATAGGTACAGTAGGGTTGAGAGTCAAGTCAATTGGGAGGTAAGTTTGAATGGAGAAAAACTGGAGGAAGTGAAGTGTTTTAGATATCTGAGAATGGATTTGGCAGCGGATGGAACCACGGAAGCAGAAGTGAATCATAGGGTGGGGGAGGGGGCGAAAATTCTGGGAGCCTTGAAGAATGTGTGGAAGTCGAGAACATTATCTCGGAAATCAAAAATGGTTGTTTGAAGGAATAGTAGTTCCAACAATGTTGTATGGCTGCGAGGCGTGGGCTATGGATAGAGTTGTGCGCAGGAGGGTGGATGTGCTGGAAATGAGATGTTTGAGGACAATATGTGGTGTGAAGTGGTTTGATCGAGTAAGTAATAATAGGGTAAGAGAGATGCGTGGTAATAAAAAAAGTGTGGTTTAGAGAGCAGAAGAGGGTGTTTTGAAATGTTTTGGTCACATGGAGAGAATGAGTGAGGAAAGATTGATCAAGTGGATATATGTGTCAGAGGCGGAGGGAACGAGGAGAAGTGGGAGACCAAATTGGAGGTGGAAAGATGGAGTGAGAAAGATTTTGAGTGATCTGGGCCTGAACATGCAGGAGGGTGAAAGGCGTGCAAGGAATAGAGTGAATTGGAACGATGTGGTATACCGGGGCGACGTGCTGTCAATGGATTGAACCAGGGCATGTGAAGCGTCTGGGGTAAACCATGGAAAGCTCTGTGGGGCCTGGATGTCTAAAGGGAGCTGTGGTTTCGGTGCATTATTACATGACAGCTAGAGTCTGAGTGTGAACGAATGGGGCCTTTGTTGTCGTTTCCTAGCGCTACCTCGCACACATGAGGGGGAGGGGGTTGTTATTCCATGTGTGGCGGGGTGGCGATGGGAATGAATAAAGGCAGAGAGTATGAATTATGTACATGTGTATATATGTATATGTCTGTGTGTGTATATATATGTATACATTGAGATGTATAGGTATGTATATTTGCGTGTGTGGACGTGTATGTATATACATGTGTATGTGGGTGGGTTGGGCCATTCTTTCGTCTGTTTCCTTGCGCTTTATGTAACTAAAGAACCTCAAATAAAGTAAGTCGCGGATGTGAAGTGAAATATTTGTCAAGGATATGCTTAAACTTATCTATAGTGGTTTGAACTTCTCTAATTGGTAAATCATTCTGTGTTAACAGTCCTGTCGAAGATATTGTACTTCGCCTCAATAGAGGTTAAACCTTTGTCCACGAGCTTATATCTAATACTACGAGTGAAATCGCATGAATCTATCCTTAACCTCGTTTGATCGAGATTATCGAAGCTTTTTATGCTGTTGAATAAATGTATTAGATCACCTCTTGACCTATCTTTTCTAAGATACATCAATCTAATTCGTTTGGTAGGCTCTCATGTATAGCCCCTGCCTCGCCTCCGCAGAACACCATCGGGTCTACCTTACCCTCAAACATGCCCATCTTCGCCCTTCCAGACAGAGACCTCTCTTTCCAAACATTCCTCAATGCTCTCAGGACCTTGGCCACTAAACCCACCCTATGAATCACTCCAGCTCTCGTGGTTCCATTCGTTGTCATACCTTCCCCCACCCCTTCTCACCCCATACTTTCTCCAGTCAGGAATTAACCCGTCTCTCTCCACTGCTGAGCCATACATAATGACCTTCCTTTTATTACCATTCAATCTCAACATTCTCCTTTTACATACCATCCAAAACTCTTAAACCAACTTCAGCAGTTTTTTACTCGAAATCTGCTACCAGCGCCGCGTCAATAGCAAATAACAACTGACACATCCAAAGCCTTCCCCACCTCACCCCAGACGGACTGCACACCTGCTCCTTTCTCTAAGACCGTTGCAGTTACCTCCATAAACAGCTCAGTGACATTACTCTCCAATGATGCAGACCGACATTTGCATGAAAAAACACTCACCCTTCTCTCTACGTATATACATATGTGTGTGTGTGTGTGTGTGTGTGTGTGTGTGTGTGGGTGGGTATATGTAAACAAACAAACAACGACATAACATATGCTGTTATAATTACAACGAAAACAACTGTGATGAACTACAGCAAGTGAACTTCCAATTCCCTAATTAGAGGAACTCCTGACAACACTGAGTAGCCGGGCTCAAAAACAGGTTTTCATTAGGAGGTAAGATTTTGGCCATATTGATCCAAGTACCAGAGCCATCTTAACCACCCCTTCATTCCATAACCAGTCGTTGGTTTTACTCTCTTCCTGTCGTTACATTATCTACCCTATTCATTCTTTATTCCATCCACCTTTATTCTTTCATGGCTCTTCTTCTTTAATGTTATTAGTACCTTCTAATCTTACATTATTATCGATATCTTTATCCTTCTAGTCCTTGTTTAACCCATCTTTCTTTATCCTTCCATTCCTTCTTTATTCCCGTCTTTCTTTATCCTTCCATTCCTTCTTTATTCCCGTCTTTCTTTATCCTTCCATTCCTTCTTTATTCCCGTCTTTCTTTATCCTTCCATTCCTTCTTTATTCCCGTCTTTCTTTATCCTTCCATTCCTTCTTTATTCCCGTCTTTCTTTATCCTTCCATTCCTTCTTTATTCCCGTCTTTCTTTATCCTTCCATTCCTTCTTTATTCCCGTCTTTCTTTATCCTTCCATTCCTTCTTTATTCTTCCAGTCCTTAGTCATCCTCTGTTATTCTTCCAGCCCTCGTCATCATCCCCGTCTTTCTTCATCCTTCTAGTCCTTTATCCTCCCGATTTTCTTTATCTTTTCGGTCCTTCTGGTCTCCTGACACGCACGATTTGCCTTTTAAAGAAGCAAGACAGTGATAGTCAAGAAAACCAAGTGGAGCTTGTGACCACAAACCTGCAGTGTCTTGTTCCAGCTGGCCTCATAACCTCACAGTCCAGTTCAGCTGGCTCCACAACCTCAGTGTCCAGCTCCAGATGGCTCCACAACCTCAGTGTCCAGTTCAAGATGGCTCCACAACCTCAGTGTCCAGTTCAAGATGGCTCCACAACCTCAGTGTCCAGTTCAGGCTGGCTCCACAACCTTAGTGTCCAGTTCCAGATGGCTCCACAACCTCAGTGTCCAGTTCAAGATGGCTCCACAACCTCAGTGTCTAGTTCAGGATGGCTCCACAACCTTAGTGTCCAGTTCCAGATGGCTCCACAACCTCAGTGTCCAGTTCAGGCTGGCTCCACAACCTCAGTGTCCAGTTCAGGATGGCTCCACAACCTCAGTGTCCAGCTCCACATGGCTCCACAACCTTAGTGTCCAGCTCCACATGGCTCCACAACCTTAGTGTCCAGTTCAGGATGGCTCCACAACCTCAGTGTCCAGTTCAGGCTGGCTCCACAACCTCAGTGTCCAGTTCAGGCTGGCTCCACAACCTCAGTGTCCAGCTCCACATGGCTCCACAACCTTAGTGTCCAGCTCCACATGGCTCCACAACCTCAGTGTCCAGTTCAGGCTGGCTCCACAACCTCAGTGTCCAGTTCAGGCTGGCTCCACAACCTCAGTGTCCAGCTCCACATGGCTCCACAACCTCAGTGTCCAGTTCAGGCTGGCTCCACAACCTCAGTGTCCAGTTCAGGCTGGCTCCACAACCTTAGTGTCCAGCTCCACATGGCTCCACAACCTTAGTGTCCAGCTCCACATGGCTCCACAACCTTAGTGTCCAGCTCCACATGGCTCCACAACCTTAGTGTCCAGCTCCACATGGCTCCACAACCTTAGTGTCCAGCTCCACATGGCTCCACAACCTAAGTGTCCAGTTCAGGCTGGCTCCACAACCTCAGTGTCCAGCTCCAGATGGCTCCACAACCTCAGTGTCCAGCTCCAGATGGCTCCACAACCTTAGTGTCCAGTTCAAGATGGCTCCACAACCTTAGTGTCCAGTTCCAGATGGCTCCACAACCTTAGTGTCCAGTTCCAGATGGCTCCACAACCTTAGTGTCCAGTTCAGGCTGGCTCCACAACCTCAGTGTCCAGTTCAGGCTGACTCCACAACCTCAGTGTCCAGCTCCACATGGCTCCACAACCTTAGTGTCAAGCTCCACATGGCTCCACAACCTAAGTGTCCAGTTCAGGCTGGCTCCACAACCTCAGTGTCCAGCTCCACATGGCTCCACAACCTAAGTGTCCAGTTCAGGATGGCTCCACAACCTCAGTGTCCAGCTCCACATGGCTCCACAACCTCAGTGTCCAGCTCCAGATGGCTCCACAACCTCAGTGTCCAGCTCCAGATGGCTCCACAACCTCAGTGTCCAGCTCCAGATGGCTCCACAACCTCAGTGTCCAGCTCCAGATGGCTCCACAACCTCAGTGTCCACTTTCTGCCACTCGACAACCTTAGTGTCCAGCTGTAGCTGGCTCCACAAACCCGGTGTCCGTTCCCATGAATACAATCGCAAGTTGGAATTTCACTAGGGAACTCGTCGAGTGGAATTCGATATGTTGACAACGATCATATAAAAGTTTAAGAGAGTTTACCTGTCAAAAAGTTGTTTCGTGCACACTACAGTTATGAAGATATATTTACAAAAGGGAAGAGGAAAATCTGAGGAAGGTTACAAATTGGAAACTTCCTGCCAGACAGCCCACATCTATCTAATCGTGTCTACAGTATTTCGACATCACAAGTCTCCGATAGTCGTAAAATTTTCATCGCCATGGGAAAACAAAAAGAGAAATGTTTTGAAAGTACAGAGCGTTGTAGTGGGAACCATCAGGCTGCTGGGGTACCTCACCGTCCCTGAGGCCAGGTTGGGCTGGTGATTTAACCCAGTGTCAGATGGCAGCCAGTTATGCACTTCAGTAAAGTTGTGTTGATAGCAGCTGGCGTCATCTTCCCGGGGCTATAACAGTAAATACCCCTCAAGGGAACACCGCTGACCACCACGCCTGATGATAGTGTCGCGCCAGAAATTTTATTGGCTACATGTTGGGCCCAGACTGGACGATTTGTCTCCAGCATGACACTGTGTGGTCTGTATTTTATGTCGTGTACTGTACTGACACCAGAGGATACTTCAAATGGGAAGTGTGAGAGAACATGACCAGCGAGAGCAAGAGGCAGGAGACAACAGTAAGAAACAGCACACAGCAGCAAGAGGAAGTGAAAGGATACGGAAAACAGCGAGATGGCTTAGACACAAGGATGAAGTAGTTAACAGCGGCAGAGAGCGATAAACAATAGCAGCAGAAAGAAGGCAATGGTAAACAGGAGAAAAACAGCAGTAGGTACGAAGACTGTGAAGGGAAGTACAATTGAAATAGAAGAAACGGACAACAAGACAGTAATACAAAAAGCAGACAAATGCAAACCAATCAGACAACACAACAATTGACGGCAGTGTTAGACAGCAACAAATATAAATACACACTGAGGAAATGGAAAGGCTATGTAGCAGACAGGACACCTAACAAGACAGGAGAAAACAGTGACCAGACATTACAGAGGTAGTCTGCGATAGGGGGTAGCACAGATCTGGACTATGGAGTACAAAACTACAGCGGCAACAAAAAAAGAACACTCAGAAGCGGCTAGAGAGGTTAAACAATGCTACAGAATTCAGGAGAAAGTACACAGATGCAGCAACAGTAACAGCAACAGTCAAAAATAAGAAGAAGCAGTCTATAAGAGATATTGATGTCACGTCCTGCCTACGCTATTTACACATTATAGGGTGTATAATGAACCCATAGGCCCATTAAAACAGGTAACTCTGAAATAACGCCTTCTGTTAGTAGAGAGATTTGGGCTAGATACAGATTCCCTCACAATCTGGCTAAGATCTCCTGTCTGCTGACGGCCGTAATTGTACCTATCTACTGTTCCCTTCTTCTCAAGTTGGTCAAATACCAAACACAGACAAAAAATCTTTCAAGATATATTCATAATAGCAAAATAAACATGGCTGTCTCGTAACATAAATAATACCATTATTCTTGATATATAGATTTTCCTCTATATTACTTTAGTAAACATCACTCTGGCAAATTCACTGGCCCCAATTATATAACATAAGTGTTTGAAATGACTGAGACGTGTACAGATTACATTATACATTTACCAACAACTTTGTATCACATCTTCCTCTTATGGCCATTCCTGAGAGAGGCTTAACCTTGGCCATCTTCCAGTTTCTATACAATTTCTCAAAGAAAACTGAGTAAGATGTAATAGGTAACTATAACATTTATGGGTAAATATGGGAGATGACTGTAACATCCCCCTCCCAAAAGAGGCATGAGTCAGCAGTCAGTCGAGTCATCACTAACTGGTATACGAGACAATACATCAGCTATAACATTATCTTTTCCTCTTATATGCTTAATAATCAAATACTAATCTTGCAACAAACGACTCCACCTTGTTAAACGTTGGTGTACATTTTTCATCTAATGCAAAAATACAAGTGGATTGTGATCTATAAACATTTGGATCGGCCTACTTGATCCTCACATATAAAGATCTGAATAATTCAAACTTGAAATCAAGGCTATTGTTTCTTTTTCAATAGTACTATAGCTTTTCTGATAAGATAGAAACTTCTTTAAAGAATAACAAATTAGGAAATCAATATCATCTTTCTCCTGCATTAAGACTCCACCAACCCCAAATTCACTTGCATCTATATACAATGTAGATGGTCTATCATAACATGGAGTAAATATGGGTGTACATATGAGACTTTTTCAATTTGTTAAAGGCCTCATCACATTGATCACCATACAAAATTGACCTTCTTTGACAGTAGGTTGGTTAATAGTAAAACAATGATTGAAAAATTCTTGCAAAACGTACGATAATATCCAGCCATACCCAGAAATCTCAATAATTCTTTCTTATTTGTAGGTGTTGGAAATTTTACAATACTTTCTATCTTCGCAGCGATTGGTTTTACACAACCCTGACCAACAACCTAACCCAGATATTCTACCGTTGCTCTAGTAAACTCAATCTTTACAAGATTTACCGTTAAATTTGCTTTGTCCAACCAATCAAACACTTCTCTTATTGAATAAAAATGTTCTTCCCAACTTTTTGAATACCATACTATATCATATATATATATATATATATATATATATATATATATATATATATATATATATATATATATATATATATATATATATATATATATATATATATATTATATTATTATTACTATTTTGCTTTGTCGCTGTCTCCCGCGTTTGCGAGGTAGCGCAAGGAAACAGACGAAAGAAATGGCCCAACCCACACCCATACACATGTATATACATACACGTCCACACACGCAAATATACATACCTAAACATCTCAATGTACACATATATATACACACACAGACACATACATATATACCCATGCACACAATTCACACCGTCTGCCTTTATTCAATCCCATCGCCACCTCGCCACACATGGAATACCATCCCCCTCCCCCCTCATGTGTGCGAGGTAGCGCTAGGAAAAGACAACAAAGGCCCCATTCGTTCACACTCAGTCTCTAGCTGTCATGCAATAATGCCCGAAACCACAGCTCCCTTTCCACATCCAGGCCCCACACAACTTTCCATGGTTTACCCCAGACGCTTCACATGCCCTGATTCAATCCACTGACAGCACGTCAACCCCGGTATATCACATCGATCCAACTCACTCTATTCCTTGCCCTCCTTTCACACTCCTGCATGTTCAGGCCCCGATCACTCAAAATCTTTTTCACTCCATCTTTCCACCTCCAATTTGGTCTCCCACTTCTCGTTCCCTCCACCTCCGACACATATATCCTCTTGGTCAATGTTTCGTCACTCATTCTCTCCAAGTGCCCAAACCATTTCAAAACACCATCTTCTGCTCTCTCAACCACGCTCTTTTTATTTCCACACATCTCTCTTACCCTTACATTACTTACTCGATCAAACCACCTCACACTACACATTGTCCTCAAACATCTCATTTCCATCACATCCACCCTACTGCGCACAACTCTATCCATAGCCCACGCCTCGCAACCATACAACATTGTTGGAACCACTATTCCTTCAAACATACCCATTTTTGCTTTCCGAGATAATGTTCTCCACTTTCAAACATTCTTCAAGGCTCCCAGGATTTTCGCCCCCTCCCCCACCCTACGATTCACTTCCGCTTCCATGGTTCCATCCGCTGCCAGATCCACTCCCAGATATCTAAAACAGTGGTGGTCAGTGTACAGTATTAGTAACACTGCAACAGGAGGCCTAAAGTGCCAGTGGAGGCCATTATACAGTGTTAGTAACACAGAAACAAGAGGCAACAAGCACCAGTGGAGATCAGTGTACAGTATCACTAACACAGCAACAAGAGGCCAAAAACACCGGTGGATATTAGTTTCTAGGATCAGCAAAACAGCAACACTAGGCCACAAGCACCAGTGAAGGTTAGTGTAGAAAATCAATAACAAAGCAACAGCCACAAACACCAGTGGTCAGTGTACAGCATCAGTAACACAGTAACAGGAGGCCAAAAAAACACCAGGGGATGTTAATTTACAGCAACAGAAGCCACAAATATCATTGACGGTCACTAGAATATCAGTAACAAAGCAATGGGAGGCCAAAAGCATCAGTGGAGGTTAGTGTACAGTATCAGTAACACAGCAAAAGCAGGCCACAAGCACCAGTGGAAGTTAGTGTACAGGTTCAGCAGCACCGCGAAAGAAGGCCATAAGCACCAGTGAAGGTCACTGTAAACTTAAGTAACAAAGCAAAGGAAAGCCACAAGCACCAGTCGAGGAAAGTGAGAAGTATCACTAGCACAGCAACAGGAAGCCACAAGCACCAGTGGAGGCCAGTGTACAGCATTAGTAAGGCAGTAAAAGGAGGCCACAATCACAAGTGGACGTCAGTGTCCAGCATCAGTAGAGGAGGTCGGTGTACAGTAAAAGTAGTACACCGTAAGGAGGCCAAAAGCACCTGTGGATGTCAGTCTAGAGCATCAGCAACACAGCAACAGAAGCCACAAACATCATTAACGGTCAGTGTAGAACATCAGCAACAAAGCAGTGGAAGCCCACAACCACCAGTCAAGGTTAGTATACAGTATCAGTAACACAGGAAAAGGAGACCAAAGCACAAGTGGAGGTCACGGTAGAGTATAAGAATACGGCAAGAAAAGGCCTAAATTACCAGTGGAGATCTGTGGACGTATCGGTAACACAGCAACTGGAGGCCACAAGCACTAATGGAAGTCAGTGTACAGTATCAGTAACACAGCAAGAGGGAAACACCAGTGAAGGTCAGTGCAAAATATCATTAACACAACAACAGGAGTCAAAAGCAAAAATGGAGTTAAATGTCCAGGATCAGCAGCACAGCAAAAGGAGGCCACAAGCCCTTGTGGAGGTCAGTGTACAGCATCATCAACACAGCAACAGGAAGCCTAAAGCTCCACTGGAGGTCAGTGCAAAATATCATTAACAGGAGGCCACAAGCACCAGTGGAGGTCAGTGTACAACATCAGTAACATAGCAACAGGAAGCCTAAAGCGCCACTGGAGCCAGTAGAGGTCAGTGTACAGTATCAATAACACAGCAACAGGAGGCCACAAGCACCAGTGGAGGCCAATTTACAGCATCAGTAACACACCAACAGGAGGACACAAACGCAACTGGACGTCACTGACCGGCATCAGTAAATATCAACAGGAGGCCAAAAGCATCAGAGGAGGTCAGTGTACATCATCAGTAACGCAGTATAAGGCGGCTAAAGGTCAGTGTACAGTATCAGTAGCACAACAACAGAAGGCCACAAACACCAGTGAAGGTCAGTGTAGAACATCAGTGACAAGGATGATGAGAGGCCACAAGCACCAGTGGAGATTAGTGTATAGCATCAGTAACTCATGAACAGAAGGTCAGAAGCACAAGTTGATGTCATTATAGAATATCAGTAACAGAGCAACAGGAGGCCACAAACACCAGTGAAAGTCATTATAAAATATCAGTAACACAACAACAGGAGACCAAAAGCAAAAGTGGAGGCAAGTGTCCAGGATCAGCAGCACAGCAAAAAGAGGCCACAAGCACTAGTGGAGGTCAGTATACAGCATCAGTAACATAGCAACAGGAAACCTAAAGCGCCACTGGAGGTCAGTGTAAAATATCAGTAACACAGCAACTGGAGGCCACAAGCACCAGTGGAGGTTAGTGTACAGTATCAGTGACACAGCAACAAGAAGCCACAAGCACCAGTGGAGGCAAGTGTACAGCATCAGTAACACAGCAACAGGAGGCTACAAACACCAGAGGATATTGATGTACAGCATCAACAACACTGCAATGCGAGACTACATGTACCAGTTGAGGTAAGTGTACATCATCAGTAAAACAGCAACAGGAGGCCTAAAGCACCAATGAAGTTCAGTGGAGAACACCAGTAACGAAGTACTGGAAGGCCACAAGCACGAGTGGAGTTTAGTGTACAGTATCAATCTCACAGCAACAGGAGGCTAAAACCACCAGAGGATATCAATATAGAGCATCAAAAACAGGGCCACACGAAGCCACAAGCAACAGTGGATGTCGGTGCACAGAATCAGTAACACTACAATGGGAGGCAAAACCCACTAGTGTAGGTCAGGGAACAGTATCAGAAACACAGCAGATTGAATCCACAACCATAAGTGGACGTCATTGTACAACATTTGTAACATAGGAACACGAGGCAACAAGCAACAGTGGAGGTCAATTTACAAAATCTGTGGATATTAGTGTATAAAGTCAGTAACAGCAACGGGAGGCCACAATCACCACTGAATGTCAGTCTACATTATCAGTAAGGCAGCAACAAGAGGCCAAAAACACCAGTAGAGGTCAGTGTAGAGCATCAGTAACACATCAACAAGAAGCCACAAGCACCAGTGCAGGTCAGTGTACAGGATCAGCAAAACGTTGCAACAAAACATTGCAACAAGAGACAGCAAGCACCAGTGGAGGTCAATTTAGAACATCGGTAATACAGCAACAGATGACCAAAAGCACAAATGGATATTGGTATATAATGTGAAAAAAATATCCAAGGGAGGCCTCATGCAACAGTGAAGGTCAGTGCACATCATCACTGAGACAGCAACAAGAGGCCAAAAACACTAGTAGAGGTCAGTGAAAGCATCAGTAACACATCAAGAAGAAGCCACAAGCACCAGTGGAGGTCAGTGTACAGGATAAGTAACACAGCAACAGAAGGCCAAAAACACGAGTGGAAGCAAAGGGAGGCCACAATACACAGGAGAGCACAAGCACAGTGGAGGTCGGTGTACAGTAAATAGTACACGTAAGGAGGCCAAAGCACCTGTGAGTCAGTTAGAGCATCAGAACACTAGCAACAGACAGCCAAAAACATCATAAGGTCAGTGTAGAACATCAGTAAACACAACAGTGAAGGCCACAACACCAGTGAGGTTAGTTACAGTTCAGTAACACAGCAATAGGAGACCAAAGCACAGTGGAGGTCAGGTGAGTATAAGAAATACGGGCAAAAAAGCAATCCAGGGAGGTATGTACGTATCGTAACACAGCAACTGGAGGCCACAAGCACTAATGAAGTCAGTGTACAGTATCAGTAACACAGCAGAGGGTAAACACCAGTGAAGGTCAGTCAAAATATCATTAACACAACAAATGAGTCAAAAGCAAAATGGAGTAAATGTACAGCATCAGTCACACAGCAAAAGAGGCCACAAGCACCGTGGAGGTCATGTGTACAGATCAGTACACAGCAACAGGAAGCCAAAGCACATGAGTAGGTCTATGCAAAATATCATAACGGAGGCCACAAGCACCAGTGGAGGTCAGTCACAACATCATAACATAGCAACAGGAAGCCTAAAGTCGCCACTGGAGCCAGTAAGGTCAGTGTACAGTATCAATAACAAGCAGGCAAGGAGGCCACAAGCACCAGTGGAGGTCAATTACAGCATCAGTAACACACAACAGGAGGCACAAACGAACTGGACGTCACTACAGCATCTATAAGAACAACTAGAGGCCAAAAGCACAATGGAGTCAGTGTACAATCAGTAACCAGTATAGAGGCAGGCATAAGGTCAGTGTACAGTATCAGTAGCACAACAACAAAGGCCAAAACACCAGTGAAGGTAGTGTCAGAACACAGTACAAGATATGAGAGCCACAAGCACCAGTGGAGATTAGTGTACAGCATCAGTAACATAACAGAAGCAAACACAAGTGATGTCATTATGAATACAGTACAAGCAACAGAGGCCACAAACACCAGTGAAGTCATTATAAGTATCAGTAACAAACAACAGGAGCCAAAGCAGCAGTGGAGGTAGTGTCCAGATCAGCAGCACAGCAAAAAGAGGCCAAAGCACAGTGAGGTCAGTATACAGCATCAGTAACATAGCAACAGGAAACCTAAGGCCACGTGAGGTCAGTGTAAAATCAGTAACACAGCAACTGGAGGCCACAAGCACCAGTGGAGGTTAGTGTACAGTATCAGTGACACAGCAACAAGAGGCCACAAGCACCAGTGGAGGCAAGTGTACAGCATCAGTAACACAGCAACAGGAGGCTACAAACACCAGAGGATATTGATGTACAGCATCAACAACACTGCAGTGCGAGACTACATGTACCAGTTGAGGTAAGTGTACAACATCAGTAAAACAGCAACAGGAGGCCTAAAGCACCAATGAAGTTCAGTGGAGAACACCAGTAACGAAGTACTGGAAGGCCACAAGCACGAGTGGAGTTTAGTGTACAGTATCAATCTCACAGCAACAGGAGGCTAAAACCACCAGAGGATATCAATATAGAGCATCAAAAACAGGGCCACACGAAGCCACAAGCAACAGTGGATGTCGGTGCACAGAATCAGTAACACTACAATGGGAGTCAAAGCCCACTAGTGTAGGTCAGGGAACAGTATCAGAAACACAGCAGATTGAATCCACAACCATAAGTGGACGTCATTGTACAACATTTGTAACATAGGAACACGAGGCAACAAGCAACAGTGGAGGTAAATTTACAATATCTGTGGATATTAGTGTATAAAGTCAGTAACAGCAACGGGAGGCCACAATCACCACTGAATGTCAGTCTACATTATCAGTAAGGCAGCAACAAGAGGCCAAAAACACCAGTAGAGGTCAGTGTAGAGCATCAGTAACACATCAACAAGAAACCACAAGCACCAGTGCAGGTCAGTGTACAGGATCAGCAAAACGTTGCAACAAAACATTGCAACAAGAGACAGCAAGCACCAGTGGAGGTCAATTTAGAACATCGGTAATACAGCAACAGATGACCAAAAGCACAAATGGATATTGGTATATAATGTGAAAAAAATATCCAAGGGAGGCCTCATGCAACAGTGAAGGTCAATGCACATCATCACTGAGACAGCAACAAGAGGCCAAAAACACTAGTAGAGGTCAGTGAAGAGCATCAGTAACACATCAAGAAGAAGCCACAAGCACCAGTGGAGGTCAGTGTACAGGATAAGTAACACAGCAACAGAAGGCCAAAAACACGAGTGGAAGCAAAGGGAGGCCACAAACGCCTGTGGAGGTAAGAGCAGAGTATCAGGTACACAGCAACGGGAGACCACATGCGCAAGAAGAGGTCAGTTTACAGTATCAGAAACACAGCAACAGGAGGCCATAAGCAGCAGTGGAGGTAAGTGTGCAGAATCAGAAGCATAGGGAAATGAGGTCACCATGCAACAATGGAGATCAGCGTACAGTATCATTAACAAAGGAATAGAAGGCTCGAAGAACCAGTGTACGTCATTGTACGGTATCAGTAACAAAGCAACCAGAGGCCACAAACACAAGTGAAAGTCACTGTAGAACATCAGTAATAAAGCAATGAGACGCCACAAGCACCAGTGGATACTAGTGTAAAATATCAATAACACTTTAACAGAAGGCCACAAGCACAAGTGGATGTCGGTGTATAGTATATGTAACAAAGCAATAGGAGGTCACAAGCACCAGTGTAAGGCAGTGTACAGCATCAGTAACATAGCAACAGGAGGGTACAAACACCAGAGGATATTGAGACCACTACAATGTGAGAGAATATGTACCAGTGGACGTAAGTATACAGCATCAGTTAAAGAGCAACAGAAGGCCACAAACACCAGTGGAGATTAGTGTACGGAGTCAGTAACACAGCAATAGGAGACCATAAGCACCAGTGGAGGTCAGTGTTGAGTATCAATGACACAGCAACAAGGGGCAAAAAACACCAGCGGAGGTAAGTATATAGTATCAGTAACACAGCAAAAGGAGGCCCCATGCGCTAGATGAGGACAGTTTACAGTATCAGAAACACAGCAGCGGGTGTCCAAAAGCACCAGTGAAGGTCAGTATACAGTATCAGAAACACAGGATATTGAGTCCACAAACACAAGTGGACGTCAATGTACAGCATTAGTAACATAGCAACAAGAGGCAACAAGCATCACTGGAGGTTAATTTACAATATCAGTGGCACAGCAACTGATGGCCAAAAGCACATGTAGATATTAGTGTATAATGTCAAAAAATTATCAAAGGGAGGCCACAAGCACCGATGAAGATCAGTCCACATCATCCATAAAACAGCAACAGGAAGCTAAAATCACCACTGGAAGTCAGTGCAGAACACCAGTAGCGAGGCAATGGAAGGCCACAAGCACCAGTGGAGGTCAGAGCTCAGTATCAGTAATACAGCAACAGGAAGCTAAAACACCAGAGGATATTGATATACAGCATCTATAACAGAGGAACACTAAGCTACAAGCACCAATGGAATCAGTGTACAAAATCAGTAACACAGCAATAGGAGGCCATGTGCATTAGAGGTCAGATTATAGACTCAGAAACACAGCAAAAGGAGGCCAAAAGCACCAGTGAAGGTCAGTATACAGTATCAGCAACACAGCAAATTGAGTACACGAGCACAAGTGGACGTCAGTGTACAGCTTTAGTAACATAGCAACAAGAGGCAACAATGATACAGCAACAGATGGCCAAAAGTACAAGTGGATATTAGTGTATAGTGTCAGTAACATAACAACGGGAGGCCACAAGCAGCAGTGAAGGTTAGTGCACATTATCAGTACGACAGCAACAAGAAGCCAAAAGCACCAGTAGAGGTCAGTGTAGAGCATCAGTAACATCAACAAAAACCCACAGGCACCAGTGCAGGTCAGTGTACAGGATCAGCAACACAGGAACAGAAGGCCTCATGCACGAGTGGAAAGCAATATAGAACATTAGTAATGAAGCAAAGGGAGGCCACAATCGCCAGTGAGGGAAAGAGCATATTATCAGTAACACCACAACGGGTGGCCATATGCACTAGAGGAGGTCAGTTTACAGTATGAGAACAACAAAAACCGTAGGCCACAAGCCAACTGAAGATCAGTGTAGATCATCAGTAACAAAGCAAAGGGTGGGCACAAGCAACAGAAGAGGTAAGTTTATAGTATCAGTAACACAGAAAGAAGAGGCCTCAAGTACAAGTGGCCATCAGAGTACGTTATTAGTAGCACAGCAACAGGAGGCCAAAAGCACCAGTGGAGGCCAATTTACAGCATCATTAACACACCAACAGGAGGACACAGGCACAATTGTACGTCAGTGTCCGGCATCAGTAAACATCAACGGGAGGACAAAAGTATCAGAAGAGGCCAATGTGTAGTATGAATAACAATAATAGAAAGCCATAAATACCAGCAAAGGTCAGTGCAAAACAACAAATGGAAGGCCAGTGAAGGTCAGTGCAGAACAGCAATGGAAGGTCAAAAGCACCATTGGACATTCGTGTACAGTATCACTGACACAACAACAGGAGGCCACAAGCGCCTGTAGAGGTCAATGTTCAGTATCAGTAACACAGCAAAAGGAGGCTAAGAATACAAGAGAATATCAATATACAGCATCAAAAACAGAACCACACTAAGCCACAAGCACTAGTGGAGATTTGTGTACAGAATCAGTAGCACAGCAATATGAGGCCATGAGCACCAGTAGTAGTCAATGCTGAGTATCAATAACACAGCAACAAGAGGCAAAAGCACCAGTGGAGGTGTGTACAGTGTCAGAAACACGCGAAATTGAGTCCACAAGCACATGTGGACGTCAATGTACAGCATTAGTAACATAGCAACGAGAAGCAACAAACAACAATGAAGGTCAACGTACACTATCAATACTGATGGCCAAAAGCCCAAGTGAATATTAGTAAATTATATCAAAAACATATCAAAGGGAGGCCACAAGCACCAGTGAAAGTCAGTGCACATTGTCACTAAGACAGCAACAAGAGGCCAAAAGCACTAGTAGAAGTCAGTGGATAGCATCAGTAACACATCAGCAAGAAGCCACAAGCATTAGAGGAGGTCAGTGTAAAGGATCAGCAACACAGCAACAGAAGATTAAGGCACGAGTGGAAGCCAATGTACAACATCCGTAATAAGGCAGAGGGAGGTCACAAGCGCTAGTGGATGTAGGAATAATCAGTAACACAGCAACAGGAAGCCCCATGCACCAGAGGAGATCAGTTTGCAGTATCAGGAGCACAGCAATAGAAGGCCACAAGCACACTGAAGGACAATGAATATCATCGGTAGCAAAGCAAAGGGTGGGTACAAGCACCAGTGAAGGTCAGTATACGGTATCAGTAACACAGCAAGAGGAGGACACAAGCATCAGTGGAGGTCAGTGAACAGTATAGGTAACATAGCAATGGGAGGTCTAAAGCACCAGTGGAGGCCAATGTACAGTATCAGTAACATTCCAACAGGAGGCCACAAACACGAGTGTATGTCAGTGTCGGGATCAGCAAACATAAAAAGGAGGCTAAACGCATCAGACGAGGTCACCTTACAGCATCAGTAACAGTATAAGGAGGTCAAAAGCACAAGTGGAGGTCAATTTACAGCATTAATAACACAGCAACAGACGGCTAAAAGCACCAGTGTATGTCAGTGTACGGTATCCGTAACACAGCAACAGAAGCCTACAAGCACAAGTGGATATCAGTATACAGATCAGTAACACAGCAACAGGAGACCAGAAACAAGAGTGGAAATCAATTAAGAACGTCAAAATTTCGCATAGGGAGGCCAAAAGCGCCATCGAAGGTAAAAGTAGAGAGTCAGTAAAATGGCAACGGGAGGCTGCATGCACTAGAGGAGGACAGTTCACAGTATCAAAAGCACAGAAGCAGAAGGCCACAAGCACATTGAAGGTCAGTGTAGATCATCAACAACAAAGGAAACGGTGGGCACAAGTACTAGTGGAGGTAAGTGTACAGTAAAATGACGCCGCAAGCATCAGTGTTGGTCAATGTACAGCATCAGTAACACAGCAACAGATAGCCACAAGCACCAGTGAAGGTCAGTATACAGTATCAGTATAACAGCAAGTGGAGGCCACAAGCCCAGTGAATGGCAGTGTACAGTATTAGTGAGACAGCAACAGGAGACCAAAAACACAAGTAGAGGCCAATAACTAGCATTAGCAAAACACGAACAGTAGGCCACAAGCACTGGTGGACGTCAGTGTCCGGCATCAGCAAACATCAATGGGAGGCCAAAAGCATCAGAGGAGGTCAGTTTCCACTATCAATAACACAGCAACAGAAGGCCACAGACACCAGTGAAGTCAGTGTAGAACATCAGTAAAGAAGATATGGAAGGTCACAATCGCCAGTGGAGATTAGTGTACAGTCACTGACACAGCAACAGGGGACCACAACAATCGCCAGTGGAGATTAGTGTACAGTCACTGACACAGCAACAGGGGACCACAAACACCAGTCGAGGTCAGTGTAGAGAATCAGTAACAAAGCAATAGAAAGCCATAAGCACCAGTGGAGGTCAATTTACAATATCATTAACACAGCAGTAGGTGGCCAAAAGTACAAGTGGATGTTAGTGTACATAATAGTGTCAGTAACATAGCAACGGGAGAGCACAAGCACCAGTGAAGGTCAGTGTACATTTTCAGTAACATAGCAACAGGGGGCCAAAGCATAAGAGAAAGCCAATGTACAGCAGCAGTAAAGCACCAACAGGAGGCCACAAGAACAAGTGGACGTCAGTGCCTTGTCTCAGTAAACATCAAGAGGAAGCTATAAGCATCAGAGGAGGTCAGTGTACAGTATCAAAAACACAGCAACAGGAGACCACAAACAAGAGTGAATTTCAGTGCAGAACATCAGTAACGAAGCAATGGAAGGCCACAGGTACCAGTGGAGGTCAGTACAGAGAATCAGTAACACAGCAATAAGAGGCCATAAATACCAGTGGAGGTCAGTGCTGAGTACCAATAACACAGCAAAAAGAGGCAAAAGGCACCAATGCAGGTCAGTATTTAGTTACAATAACACAGGAAAATGAGGCCACGTGCACTAGAGGAGTTCAGTTTACAGTGCAGAAACACAGCAACAGGAGACCAAAAGCACCAGTGAAGCTCAGTGTACAGTATCAGAATCACAGCAGAATAAGTCCACAAGCACAAATGGACGTCAATATGCAGCGTTAGTAACATAGCAAAAAGAGGTAACAAACACTAGTGGAGGTCAATTCACAATATCAGTAACACAGCAACAGATGACCAAAAGCACAAGTGGATATTAGTGTGTAGTGTCAGTAACAAAGCAACAGGAGGTCACAAGCACCAGTGAAGGTCAGTGCATATTATCACTAAGACAGCAACAGGAAGCCAAAAGCACCAGTAGAGGTCAAAAACACATCAAGAACCAGCTGACGTCAGTGTACAGTATCAGTAACACAGCAACAGGATGCCAAAAGCACAAGAGGAGGCCAATATACAGTATCAGGAAAACACCAACAAGAAGCCACAAGCGCAGGTGGACGTCAGTGTCCGGCATCAGTAAACATCAACAGGAGGACGAAAGCATCAGAGGAGGTCAGTGTACAGTAACAATAACACAGCAACGGGAGGCCACAAACACCAGTGAAGATCAGTACAGCAACGGGAGGCCACAAACACCAGTGAAGATCAGTACAGAAAATCAGTAACGAAGCAATAGAGGCCACAAGCACTAGTGGAGATTAGGGTACAGAATCAGTAACACAGCAATCGGATACCATAAGCACCAGTGGAGGTCATTGCTGAGTATCAATAACACAGCAAAGAGAAGCAAATCGCACTAGTGGAGGATAATATATAGTATCAGTAACATAGCAAAAGGAGGCCACATGCACTAGAGGAGTTCAATTTACAGTATAAGAAACAGAGCAGCGGGAGGCCAAAAGCACCAGTGAAGGTCAGTGTACAGTATCAGAAACACGGCAAATTGAGTCCACAAGCACAAGTGGACGTCATTGTACAGCTTTAGTAACATAGCAACAAGAGCAACAAACACCAGTGGAGGTCAATTTACATTAACAGTAACACAGCAACAGATGGCCAAAAGAATAAGTGGATATTAGTGTATAATGTCAGAAACATATGCATGGGAAGCCACAAGCACCATTGAAGATCAGTCCACATTGTCACTGAGACAAGAACAAGAAGCCAAAAGCACCAGTAAAGGTTAGTGTAGAGCATCAATTACACATCAACAAGAAGCCACAAGCACCAGTGGAGGTCAGAGTAAAGGATCAGCAACACAGCAACAGAAGGTCAAAAGCACGAATAGAAGCCAAAATACAACATCAGTGATAAAGGAAAAGGAGGCCATAAACGCCAGTGGAGGTAAGAGTAGAGTATCAGTAACACAGCAACAGGGGGATATAAACACCAGAGGATATCAATGTACAGCATCAATAACCATTGGAATTTATTATAGAGTATCATAATCACGGCAACAAGAGGCCACAAACTCCAGTGAAGGTCAATTTACAATATCAGTAACACAGCAACAGATGGCCAAAAGCACAAGTGGATATTAGTGTATAGTGTCAGTAACATAGCAACGGGAGGCCACAAGCGCCAGTGAAGGCCATTGTGCATTATCAGTAAGACAGCTACAAGAGGCCAAAAGCACCAGTCGAGGTCAGTGTAGAGCATCAGTAACACATCAAAAAACTTCACAAGCATGAATGGAAGTCAATAAAGAACATCAGCAATAAAACAAAAGGAAAACACAAACACCAGTGGAGGTAAGAGCAGAGTACCAGTAACACAACAAAGGGAAGCCACATGTACTAGAGGAGCAATAGAAGCCCACAAGCACGAATGAAGGTCAGTGTAGAACACCAGTAACACAGTAACAGGAGGCCCCAAGCAACAGTGGGGGGTCAATGTTCGGCATCAGGAACACAGCAACAGGAAGCAACAAACACCTTTGGATGTCAGTATACAGAATCAGTAACACAACACTAGGTGGCCACAGGCGCCAGTAGATATCAGTGTACAGCATCGTAACGCAGCAACAGGAGGCCACAAGCGCTGATGGAGATCAGTGTACATTATCAGTGGCACAGCAACAGGAGGCCACAAGCATCAGCGGAGGTCAATGTAGAGATCAGTTACACAGACACAGGAGGCCACATGCACGAGTAGAGGTCACTGTACAGGGTCAGAAACACAGCAACAGGAGGCCACAAGCACTAGTGGTGGTTAGTTTACAGCATCACTAACTAAGCAACAGGAGGTCACAAGCACTAATGGAACTCAGTGTAGAGCATCAATATTCCAGGAAAAGGAGGACATAAGCAACAATGTAGATCAGTACACCGCATCAGTAACACATCAATAGTAGCCGACATGCAACAGTGGATTATTTATGTACAGCATCTGTAACACAGCAACAGGATGCCACAAACTCGAGTGGAGGTCTATCTGCAGGAATAGGAGGGCAGTGTACAATATCAATAATACATGAACAGTAAGCTTAAAGTATTAATGGAGGTCAGTAAATAGCATCAATATGGCATCAACCGGAGGCCACAAGCACAAGTTGAAGTCAGTGTAGAGTATAAGTAACACAACAGCAAGATGCCACAAGCACCAGTAGAAATCAGTGTACAGAATCATTATCACAGCTACAGAAGGCCACAAACACGAGTGGAGGTCAGTGTACAGCATCAGTAACACAGAAACAAGAAACCAAATGCGCCATTAGCCGTTAGTGTATATATTCAGGGCCACAAGCACCAGTAGAAATCAGTGTACAGTATCTGTAACACAGCAACAGGATGCCAAAAGAACCAGTGGAGGTCAGTGTATCGTATCAGTAACAGCAACAGAAGGCCACAAGCACAAATAGAGATCAGTGTACAAATCAGTAACACAGCAATAGGAGGCCACATGTACCAGTGGCGGTCAGTGTACAGTATCAGAAACACAACCACGTGAGGCTACAAACACCAGTGGACTATCAAACACAGAGCAAAAGGAGGCCAGAGGCACTAGTTGGGGGGGGGGGGGTCATTGTACAGTAGCAGTAACGCAGCAAAAGGAGGCCAAAAGCAACAGTGGAGGTCAGTGAACAGCACCAATAACACAGCACGAGTAGACTACAAGCACCAAGGAGGCCAGTGAATAGTATCAGTAACACAGCAACAGAAGGCCACAAGCACCTTTGGAGCTCAGTGTATAGATTCAGAAACACAGCAACAGGAGGCCAAAAGAACTAGTTTGGTCATAGTACATCACCACTAAACGGCAACTGGAGACCACAAGCACCGGTGGAGGCAGCGTATAGTATCTGAAACACAGCGACAGGAGGCAAAAAAAAAAAACAGTGGAAGTTAGGGTCAGTATCAGTAACACAGCAACAGGAGGCCACAAGAAGTGTACAGTATCAGTAACAGCAACAGAAGGCGAAAAGGACCAGTGGATTTCAGTGCACAGCATCAAAAACACAGCAACAGGAGGCCACAAGCACCAGTGGGGGTCAGTGTACAGCATCAGCAACACAACAACAGGGGACCAAAAGCACCAGTGGATTTCAGTGTGCAGTATCATTAACACAGCAACAGGAGGCCACATGCATCTGTGGCGGTCAGTGTACAGTATCAGTAATACAGCAACAGGAGACCACAAGTACCAGTAGAGGTCAGTGTACAGTATCAGTAATACAGCAACAGAAAGCCATAAGTACCAGTAGAGGTCAGTGTTCAGTATCAGTAATACAGGAACCGAAGGCTACATGCACAAGTGGTGGTCGTTGTACAGTATCAGTAGCACAACAATAGGAGGCTGAAAGCACCAGAGGAGGTCAGTGTACAGCATCAGTAACAGAGCAACAGGAGACCAGAAACACCACTATAGGTCAGAGTACAGCAACAGGAAGCCAAAAGCACCAGTTGATCTCAGTGCAGAGCATCAGTATTCCCGGAAAAGAAGGCCAAAAGCAACAATGTGGATCAGTGCACAGCATGAATAACACATCAACAAAAGCCCACAAGCAACAGTGGGTCATCAGTGTACAGCAACAGTAACACAGCAACAGGATACCACAAACACGAGTGGAGGTCAGTGCACGGTATCAGTAACACAGCAACAAGATACCACAAGCACCAGTAAAGGTCATTGTACAGGATCATTATCAAAGCAACAGGAGGCCACAAGCACCAACGAAGATCACTGTACGGTATCAGTAACACAGCAAAAGGAGGCCAAAAGCACCGATAGAGGTCAGTGTGCAGAATCAATAACGCAGCAACAGGAGGCCACAAACACTAGTAAAGGTCAGTGTAGAACATCAGTAACAAAGCAACGGGAGGCCACAAACACCAGTGGATATCAGTATAGAGTATCAGCAACACGGAAACAGAAGGCGACAAGCACCAGTGGAGGTCATCGTACAGTATCAGTAACACAGTAACGGGAGGGTAAAAGCACCAGTGGAGGTCATTGTACAGGATCAGCAACAGAGCAACAGAAGCACGAGTGAAGTTCACAGTAGAACATCAGTAACAAAATAGAGGGAGGCCATAAGTACCAGTGGAGGTTGTGTACAATATCAGTAACACAATAACAGGGGCCTAAAGCACCATTTGAGGTCAGGGTACAGTATTAGTAGCACACAAGCAGGAAGCCACAAGCACCAGTGGGGTACAGTGTACAGTATCAGTAACACAACAACAGGAAGGCCACAAGCACCAGTGGGGAACAGTGTACAGTATCAGTAACACAGCGACTGGAGATCTCAAGAACCAATGGAGGTCAGTGTACAGTATCAGAAACATAGCAACAGTAGACCCCATGTACTAGTGGCGGTCAGTTTACAATGTTGGTAACACAGGAACAGGGGTCAAAAGCACCAGTGGAGGTCAGTGTGCAGGAAGAGGAGGCCACAAGCACTAGTGGAGGTCATTGTACATCAACAGAAAGCTTCAAACACCTGTGGAGGGCAGTGTACATCAGTTGAAGGCCACAAGATCCAGTGGAAGTCCATGTGCAGCAACAGGAGGCCATAAGCATTTGTAGAGGTTATGGTACAAGAACAGGAGGCCATAAGCACCTATGGAGGTTACTGTACAACAATAGGAGGCCACAAGCACTAGTGGAGGTCAGTTTATCGCATTAGTAAGACAGCAACAGGAAGCTACAAACGCTAGTGAAGATCAGTGTATGATATCAATATTATAGGAACAAGAGGCCACAAGCAACGGTGGAGGTCATTGCACAACTACAGGAGGCCACAAGCACCAGTGAAGAGTACAGCAACAGGAGGCCACAAACACCAGTGAAAGTCAGTGTACAGCAATAGGAGACAAAAGGAAGACGTAAGAGAGAGCAGACATAATCTAATTAATACACTTGGTTGTAGAGGGCGACGAGGAGTAGAGGGAGAGAAAATTTATCGTCAGGAAGATTCATTAAACAACAAACAGCAGGAGAAAATGAATGTAGGCACGAAACACTAAGTTGTAAAAGAAATGCAGTAAGTAGAAGAACACACTAGAAGTATCAGACAACAGCAGACGCTGTATAACTCAACAGAAAACAGCAAAAAAAAAACTGGAATCAATACATAAGATAGTAGAGAAAGAATAACGATATGAGAGATCAGGCAGAGTTACAGAGAGTATTCAAACGCTGTAGACACCAGTAGGAGAGGAAAAACTAGCAGAGCATGGCAGCAGAAAATGCAGATGGTAGTAGAAACTATCAAAGTAGAAAACGGCAAAAAAAGGAGGCAGTTGTCAAAGGAAAACAAGCAAGGGAAATTACACAAATTAGCAGACAGGAATCGATGAATATAAAGCGCAGCAGAGGACAACAGATAACAGCATAAGAAAAGAAACTAGACAACAATAGGAAATATCCTTTCTCTTCCCCACACACATGTGTTCTCCATCAACTTGTACTATAGAGTATCTGAAGTTGGGGTAGAAATTTCTATCTGTATTCACTTCCATATGTCACATTTTCCTTTCTGTTTCATTTCAAAACACCACAGTTCAACCTGTAATGACATAAACATTGACTCCCTTAGAAACCCCACTGAATAAGCTATCATAAGATCTTCCTCAGGCGTAATAAAGATCCTACAACGTAACTTCCTTGTTACCAGTTGTTTCATATCTACAGGCTTTATTCGCCCTAATATGGAGTACTACCGAGATAATTCTTCCTCTGCCTCTCTGTTAGCCAGATTGATATCAAATGCTTTCTCTCTCATTAATTCTGAAGGCATCACTTCTCTTCAACCATCATTTTCTGTATTTGTTATGATATTGCTGTCCTTGCCCTGCTGTACAAGCATTAATCTAGCCACTGTTCTCATGAGTTCTCTGCGTGTGTCCCCGCCACCCGGTGCTTGGACTCCTGACACATGTCTGGCTGCTGCTTCCCATAGTTTGTGTGTGGAAACTCGACACTTGAGAGATGGGTGATATGACTCCTTCTTTCCTCGAACGGCAAAAGCTGTGGACTTTTGTTCCTCTTTTCATTTCCCCTTTTCCTTTGTTTTGAAAGTCAGGTCTACAAACACCTGACAACTCAAATATTTTCCTTATCTTAGCAAAGACAGCACGGGCAGCTGAAGGCCTTGATTAAGGCCTCACAAATGTTATGTATATGAATACCTTTTATTAAGCAAGGTACCCAGTCTATCAACCAACTCCTATGGGTGGATATTAGCTGGGTTGACTGTGGATCGAATGCCGCAACCAAGATTTCGAACCTAAGCGTTCGACCCCGCCGTAATTCTTTTTCTTACACCCTGTCTTCTTTTTACCCAAGAGGGCAGTGACGGGGGCAGTAAGTCTTGGCCAAGCTGTAGAAAATTTCAGCAGGCGAGAGACCGCCTAGAACAGAGATAATCAGAGCAGAACTGTAGAGCGAAATAACATCAGACAACAGAGAGGGACATCTAGGACTATAAAATGCAAAGGATATCAGAAGACAGTAGTGGATGGCTTCAAAAGAGATTTTCGATTAATATGCAATAGCAGGAAATGCTAGACAATATATGAATATAGGAGAATGTATTATATATAACTCTAAAGTTAACCTCTGGTAAAACCATTAAGTCAGTTATGAAGGAACTGAGCAAAATTCCTTGTCATCGGTTGAATCATAGTTTGTGGTCAGTATACGCCATCATCACGAAAGAAGAGGTTCTGTAACTCATAAACTGAATACAGAAAGATCACAGTATGTTAAAAACGATTTAGAATGCTGTGACATTACTCTAAATCACCGAAAAGGAATTTTGCCAGACAACTAAAAGCCCTTTTTCTTAGTCTAAAGAGACAGGAAAAGAATGCATTTCGCACTATCTACTGAATGGATACTTTCATGGTTAGATCACCCCCTATATATTTTTTGTCCAGACTTGTGTCACACACATATACAACATCCAAGTGCCTCATAGACGTCGTGAGTTGAACGGCTGCTACAGATTCCACTAATTTTGGCCACCGTCTAGGTGGAAGAGGGAGGACGGTAAGAAGTTTATACTGGCGCCACCACTTGGTATGGTGGGAAGAGCCCTTAGGGTTTTCAGTCTCTCATAGTTAACCATCAAGGCTTGTCTTCCAACATCTGTGTGGCAGTGACAATAATAACCCACTAGAAATGGATGTCCACTTTCTCTGGCAGGTAAGGGTGGGACCTTTTAGTTGAGAAGACAGCAAGAAACAGCAATTGATACAGAGAGACAGTTTATAGCAATATAAAGAAAGAAGATGGCACTAGATGCCAGGACACATCAGAAGGGGCAGGCAGCTGAACCAGAAACAGAAGGCAACAGCTGGTGGCACCAGTCAGTGGTAAGAGACGGCAGGTATCGGTAGGGAGCAGTTCAAGGTTAAACGCGACAATAGACTAATAGGAAACTAAAGCCACCGGTAAGGAAAGGAAGAAGGCAGACACGACAGAATGACAGTCAACAGCAACAAAGGGCAAGACATGATAAGACACAGCAATTAGCAATGGGAAGTACAGGACAACAGGCAGAGATTATAGAAGAAAGTCTCCAAATATAACTTGCAAATAACAGAGGGGGAGGTAATAAAGAAAACAGGAGAGCAGGAGATAGCATCCAGATATCACAAACAGCAGCACGAGGCTCGCCGCAGGACGGCTGACTCAGATATTGATGTTGGTGGTGAGGTCGAGAGTCACCAAGAGTAATATTATTCCGGGTCTTCAATACGGCGGCCAGAAGGGACGACTGATTGGATTTTTCTCTGACTATGAGGCCATCATGTATGTCATCTGGTACCCAGCCAGGGTCTTCATGCTTTTAGTCCTTCTCATTTTATCTTTATTTTTTTCTGTCAGTTTTATCTTGTCTTCCACAGATCAAGTGTAGGGAAAAATCTTTAAGTAATTTGTTTACATGAAGGATGATCGGTAAGACCGTACTAAGCCAGGAGACGTCACATGATGCAAAAAGGGTAAACGTGGATTTCCTTCCATGTCGAGTCAGATGTGTTTCACTCCCACATAACACAATAACGTGGTCTATGCTTAGAAAAACTCAGAACAAAAGCGCAATGCTAACCGGAACCGTTATCTCTTTCTCTTATTCAAGATCAACAAATGAAAGTGGTAAAAACAGTCTTGGAATGTCTAGTTACTTCATGGAGTATCCAGCTACGTCATGGAGTGTCCAGTTACGTCACTGTGTTCAGTTATGTCAGGGAGTGTCCAGTTACGTCACTGTGTCCAGTTATGTCAGGGAGTGTCCAGTTACGTCACTGTGTCCAGTTATGTCAGGGAGTGTCCAGTTACGTAAGAGAGTGTTCAGTTACGTTAGGGAGTGTCCAGTTACTTTTACTACAGATTTATGTCACACAACTAACTCATCTACTTTAGACGTCTGTTATTTGTAGCAACTGAGAACAATTCGTCTCGCACACCTGGTACACACAAGCGGTTTGGTAGGCAACATACACGTGTGAGAAGATGGTACCGGGATGTACTATATATGATGCTAATTATGTGCAGTATGATGAAGGCTATGAATGATACATTATACATAATGAGACACAAAGGTTTATTGCATTCTTATGGTGAAAATCTATCGTCTTCCTCCACACCTTAGGTAAATATTTTACATCTTTTTTACAACACTATACCTACCTGAACACATAGATGACACCCAGGTTAAGTGATGTTACAAACATATTCAAAATTTTCAGGTGAAAGAGAAAATAAAAGGAATATATTCTGTGATGAACCATCATTGTGTCATGACACACAACACTAGTGGAGTCGTCACACCTTAGCTACATCATCAGTTGACGCTGACCCAGTCATAACACCTTCACTAAGGTCAACTAGCACTGATAAAGTCAAGATGTTTTTAACAGTAAGGTAAGGTGACACTTCCACTGAGGTGACACCTTTAACGAGGCCAGCTAACACTATTCGTACATCTCATCTTCAAGAAATATCAGTTGGCAGTACTTAGGCATAAAAATTCTTTTCACTAAAGTCGGTTAACACTGCCGGTAATTTAACTGAAGGGTTAATGACACTAATGAGGTGTCATGACGTGGTTAGCAACATTAACTGACAGCAGAATACATTATGTCTGAGAGACCAAACGCAAAGGTTACTGAAACTGTGGGAAAGCCAAGAACTAGCTGGCAACTACATACAGAATATATCGAATCAAATATTAACTTAACAAAGCAAACATTAAGCCAGTCTGAGACGCAGACGTATGCCGAGGAATACGAGACCTTCACCTCCACAACTATATCCACGTTCTCAAGGTCGGGGTCTCTCCACATAACCCAGAACGATCAACGCCCCACGAGAGCCTGTGCAAGTCTCCATGGGTGTGAAATATATATGTATCTATCTATTATACTTTGTCGCCGTTTCCCGCGTTAGCGAGGTAGCGCAAGGAAACAGGAGAATGGCCCAACCCACCCACATACACATGTATATACATACACGTCCACACACGCATATATACATACTTATACATTTCAACGCATACATATATATATATACATCCACAGATATATACATATATACACATGTACATAATTCACACTTACTGCCTTTATTCATTCTTGTCGCCACTACGCCACACATGAAATGACAACCGCCAGCCCCCCTGCATGCGCGCGAGGTAGCGCTAAGAAAAGACACCAAAAGCCACATTCGTTTACATTCAGTCTCTATCTGTCGTGTATAATACACCGAAACCACAGCTCTCTTTCCATATCCAAGTTCCACAAAACTTTCCATGGTTTACCTCAGACGTTTCACATGCCCTGGTTCAATCCATTGACAGCACGTCGACTTCGGTATATCACATTGTTCCAATTCACTCTATTCCTTACACGCCTTTCATCCTCCTGCAAGTTCAGGACCCGATCGCTCAAAATCTTTTTTGCTCTATCCTTCCACCTTCAATTTGGTCGCCCACTTCTCCTCGTTCCCTCGACCTATGACACATATACCCTCCTTCTCAATCTTTCCTCACTCATTCACTCCATGTGACCAAATCATTTCCAAACACCCTCTTCTGCTCTCTCAACCACACTCGTTTTATTACTAGACATCTCTCTTACCCTTTTATTACTTAATCGATCAAACCACCTCACACCACATATTGTCCTCAAACATCTCATTTCCAACACATCCATCCTCCTCCGCACAGCTCTGCCTATAGCTCACACCTCTCAACATTGTTGGAACCACTATATCTTCAAACATACCCATTATTGCTTTGCGAGATAATGCTTTCACCTATCACACATTTTTCAACGTTCCCAGAACTTTTGCCCCCTCCCCCACCATGTGACTCACTTCCGCTTTCATGGCTCCATCCGCTGCCAGATCCACTCCCAGATATCTAAAACACTTCACTTCCTCCAGTTTTTCTCCATTCAAACTTACCTCCCCAATTGACTTGCCCCTCAACCCTACTGTACCTAATAACATTGCTCTTATTCATATTTACTCTCAGCTTTCTCCTTTCACACACTTTACTAACTCAGTCACCAGCCTCTGCAGTTTCTCACCTTAATCAGCCACCAGCGATGTATCATCAGCGGGCAACAGACTCACTTCCCAAGCTATCTCATCCACAACAGACTGCATACTTGCCCCTCTCTCCAAAAGACTTCCATATATACACACACACACACACACACACACACACATATATATATATATATATATATATATATATATATATATATATATATATATATATATATATATATATATATATATATATATATATATATATATATATATATATATATATATATATATATATATATTGGGAGCGGGGGGCTGGAAATCCTCCCCTCTCATTATTTTTTTTTAATTTTCCAAAAAGAGGAACAGAGAAGGGGTCCAGGTGAGGATGTTCCCTCAAAGGCCCAGTTCTCTGTTCTTAACGCTACCTCGCTAACGCGGGAAATGGCGAATAGTTTGGTAAAGTGTGTGAAAGAAGAAAGTTAAGAGTAAATGTGAATAAGAGCAAGGTTATTAGGTAAAGTAGGGTTGAGAGTCAATTCAATTGGGAGGTGAGTTTGAATGGAGAAAAACTGGAGGAAGTGAAGTGTTTTAGATATCTGGGAGTGGATCTGGCAGCGGATGGAACCATGGCAGCGGAAGTGGATCATAGGGTGGGGGAGGGGGCGAAAATTCTGGGAGCCTTGAAGAATGTGTGGAAGTCGAGAACATTACCTCGGAAAGCAAAAATGGGTATGTTTGGAGGAATAGTGGTTCCAACAATGTTGTATGGTTGCGAGGCGTGGACTATGGATAGAGTTGTGCGCAGGAGGATGGATGTGCTGGAAATGAGATGTTTGAGGACAATGTGTGGTGTGAGGTGGTTTGATCGAGTAAGTAACGTAAGGGTAAGAGAGATGTTTGGAAATAAAAAGAGCGTGGTTGAGAGAGCAGAAGAGGGTGTTTTGAAATGGTTTGGTCACATGGAGAGAATGAGTGAGGAAAGATTGACCAAGAGGATATATGTGTCGGAGGTGGAGGGAACGAGGAGAAGAGGGAGACCAAATTGGAGGTGGAAAGATGGAGTGAAAAAGATTTTGTGTGATGGGGGCCTGAACATGCAGGAGGGTGAAAGGAGGGCAAAGAATAGAGTGAATTGGAGCGATGTGGTATACCGGGGTTGACGTGCTGTCAGTGGATTGAATCAAGGCATGTGTATGGGGGTGGGTTGGGCCATTTCTTTTGTCTGTTTCCTTGCGCTACCTCGCAAACGCGGGAGACAGCGACAAAGCAAAAAAAGCAAAAAAAAAAAAAAAATATATATATATATATATATATATATATATATATATATATATATATATATATATATATATATATATATATATATATATATTATCCCTGGGGATAGGGGAGAAAGAATACTTCCCACGTATTCCCTGCGTGTCGTAGAAGGCGACTAAAAGGGGAGGGAGCGGGGGCTGGAAATCCTCCCCTCTCGTTTTTTTTTTTTTTTTTTAATTTTCCAAAAGAGGGAACGGAGAATTGGGGCGGGTGAGGGTATTCCCTGAAAGGCCCAGTCCTCTGTTCTTAACGCTACCTAGCTAATGCGGGAAATGGCGAATAGTTTGAAAGAAAAGAAAGATATATATATATATATATATATATATATATATATATATATATATATATATATATATATATATATATATATATATATATATATAAATGTTGGGGTGAAGAGGGTGGTGAGAGTAACTGAACTTGGGAAGGGGACTTGTGTGAGGAAGTACCAGGAGAGACTGAGTACAGAATGGAAGTAAGGGGAGTGGGGGAAGAATGGGATGTATTTAGGGAATCAGAGATGGATTGCGCAAAAGATACTTATGGCATGAGAAGAGTGGGAGGTGGGTTAATTAGAAAGGGTAGTGAGTGGTGGGATGAAGAAATAAGATTATTAGTGAAAGAGAAGAGAGAGGCATTTGGAGAGAGGCATTTGGACAATTTTTGCAGGGAAAAAATGCAATTGAGTGGGAGATGTATAAAAGAAAGAGACAGAAGGTCAAGACAAAGTTGCAAGAGGTGAAAAAGAGGGCAAATGAGAGTTGGGGTGAGAGAGTATCATTAAATCTTAGGGAGAATAAAAAGATGTTCTGGAAGGAGGTAAATAAAGTGCGTAAGACAAGGGAGCAAATGGGAACTTCAGTGAAGGGCGCAAATGGGGAGGTGATAACAAGTAGTGGTGATGTGAGAAGGAGATGGAGTGAGTATTTTGAAGGTTTGTTGAATGTTTTGATGATAGAGTGGAAGACATAGGGTGTTTTGGTCGAGGTGGTGTCCAAAGTGAGAGGGTTCGGGAAAATGATTTGGTAAACAGAGAAGAGGTAGTAAAAGCTTTGCGGAAGATGAAAGCCGGCAAGGCAGCAGGTTTGGATGGTTTTGCAGTGGAATTTATTAAAAAAGGGGGTGACTGTATTATTGACTGGTTGGTAAGGTTATTTAATGTATGTATGACTCATGGTGAGGTGCCTGAGGATTGGCGGAATGCGTGCATAGTGCCATTGTACAAAGGCAAAGGGGATAAGAGTGAGTGCTCAAATTACAGAGGTATAAGTTTGTTGAGTATTCCTGGTAAATTATATGGGAGGGTATTGATTGAGAGGGTGAAGGCATGTACAGAGCATCAGATTGGGGAGGAGCAGTGTGGTTTCAGAAGTGGTAGAGGATGTGTGGATCAGGTGTTTGCTTTGAAGAATGTATGTGAGAAATACTTAGAAAAGCATATGGATTTGTATGTAGCATTTATGGATCTGGAGAAGGCATATGATAGAGTTGATAGAAATGCTCTGTGGAAGGTATTAAGAATATATGGTGTGGGAGGGAAGTTGTTAGAAGCAGTGAAAAGTTTTTATCTAGGATGTAAGGCATGTGTGTGTGTAGGAAGAGAGGAAAGTGATTGGTTCTCAGTGAATGTAGGTTTGCGGCAGGGGTGTGTGATGTCTCGATGGTTGTTTAATTTGTTTATGGATAGGGTTGTTAGGGAGGTGAATGCAAGAGTTTTGGAAAGAGGGGCAAGTATGAAGTCTGTTGGGGATGAGAGAGCTTGGGGAGTGAGTCAGTTGTTGTTCGCTGATGATACAGCGCTGGTGGCTGATTCATGTGAGAAACTGCAGAAGCTGGTAACTGAGTTTGGTAAAGTGTGTGAAAGAAGAAAGTTAAGAGTAAATGTGAATAAGAGCAAGGTTATTAGGTACAGTAGGGTTGAGGGTCAAGTCAATTGGGAGGTAAGTTTGAATGGAGAAAAACTGGAGGAAGTAAAGTGTTTTAGATATCTGGGAGTGGATCTGGCAGCGGATGGAACCATGGAAGCGGAAGTGGATCATAGGGTGGGGGAGGGGGCGAAAATCCTGGGAGCCTTGAAGAATGTGTAGAGGTCGAGAACATTATCTCGGAAAGCTGATATATCATCAGCGAACAACAAATGACTCACTTCCCAAGCTCTCTCATCCACAACAGACTGCATACTTGTCACTCTTTCCAAAACTCTTGCATTCACCTCCCTAACAACCCCATCCATAAACAAATTAAACAACCATGGAGACATAACACACACCTGCCGCAAACCTATATTCACTGAGAACAAATCACTTTCCTATCTTCCTGCACGTACACATGCCTTACATCCTAAATAAAAACTTTTCACTGCTTCTAACTACTTGCCTCTTTATTCCTTCTTTTGAAAAATTAAAAAAGAAAGTGAGAGGGGAAGATTTCCAGTCACCAGTTCCCTCCCCTTTTAGTCGCCTTGTACGACAGGCATGGAGTACATGGGAAGTATTTTTTGTCACCTATCCTCACGGATAGTATATATGTATAATATTTATTTTTTTTTTATTATACTTTGTCGCTGTCTCCCGCGTTTGCGAGGTAGCGCAAGGAAACAGACGAAAGAAATGGCCCAACCCCCCCCCCCCCATACACATGTATATACATACGTCCACACACGCAAATATACATACCTACACAGCTTTCCATGGTATACCCCAGACGCTTCACATGCCTTGATTCAATCCACTGACAGCACGTCAACCCCGGTATACCACATCGCTCCAATTCACTCTATTCCTTGCCCTCCTTTCACCCTCCTGCATGTTCAGGCCCCGATCACACAAAATCTTTTTCACTCCATCTTTCCACCTCCAATTTGGTCTCCCTCTTCTCCTCGTTCCCTCCACCTCCGACACATATATCCTCTTGGTCAATCTTTCCTCACTCATTCTCTCCATGTGTCCAAACCACTTCAAAACACCCTCTTCTGCTCTCTCAACCACGCTCTTTTTATTTCCACACATCTCTCTTACCCTTACGTTACTCACTCGATCAAACCACCTCACACCACACATTGTCCTCAAACATCTCATTTCCAGCACATCCATCCTCCTGCGCACAACTCTATCCATAGCCCACGCCTCGCAACCATACAACATTGTTGGAACCACTATTCCTTCAAACATACCCATTTTTGCTTTCCGAGATAATGTTCTCGACTTCCACACATTCTTCAAGGCCCCCAGAATTTTTGCCCCCTCCCCCACCCTATGATCCACTTCCGCTTCCATGGTTCCATCCGCTGCCAGATCCACTCCCAGATATCTAAAACACTTCACTTCCTCCAGTTTTTCTCCATTCAAACTCACCTCCCAATTGACTTGACCCTCAACCCTACTGTACCTAATAACCTTGCTCTTATTCACATTTACTCTTAACTTTCTTCTTCCACACACTTTACCAAACTCAGTCACCAGCTTCTGCAGTTTCTCACATGAATCAGCCACCAGCGCTGTATCATCAGCGAACAACAACTGACTCACTTCCCAAGCTCTCTCATCCCCAACAGACTTCATACTTGCCCCTCTTTCCAAAACTCTTGCATTTACCTCCCTAACAACCCCATCCATAAACAAATTAAACAACCATGGAGACATCACACACCCCTGCCGCAAACCTACATTCACTGAGAACCAATCACTTTCCTCTCTTCCTACACGTACACATGCCTTACATCCTCGATAAAAACTTTTCACTGCTTCTAACAACTTTCCTCGCACACCATATATTCTTAATACCTTCCAGAGAGCATCTCTATCAACTCTATCATACGCCTTCTCCAGATCCATAAATGCTACACACAAATCCATTTGCTTTTCTAAGTATTTCTCACTTACATTCTTCAAAGCAAACATATGATCCACACATCCTCTACCACTTCTGAAACCACACTGCTCTTCCCCAATCTGATGCTCTGTACATGCCTTCACCCTCTCAATCAATACCCTCCCATATAATTTACCAGGAATACTCAACAAACTTATACCTCTGTATAATATGTATAATATATATGCATATATCTATGTGATAAGAGAAAGGTATTTACCCATATACCATTGCAATAAATGTATATGTCTATTTATTATACTATGTCGCTGTCTCCTGCGTTAGAGAGGTGGCGCAAGGAAACAGACGAAAGAATGGCCCAACACACCCACATACACATTTATATACATACATACACGTCCATACACGCAAATACACATACCTATACATGTCAACGTATACATATATACACACACACAGACATACACATATATACACATGTACATAATTCATACTGTCTGCCTTTATTTATTTCCATCTCCACCCAGCCATCCATTGAATAACAACCCCCTTCCCCCTCATGTGCGCGAGGTAGCGCTAGGAAAAGACAACGGACACATTCGATCACACTCAGTCTCTAGCTGTCATGTAATAATGCAACGAAACCACAGCTCCCTTTCCACATCAAGGCCCCACAGAACTTTCCATGGTTTACCGCAGAAGCTTCACATGCCCTGGTTCAATCCATTGACAGCACGTCGACCCACGGTATACGACATCGTTCCAATTCACTCTATTCCTTGCACACCTTTCACCCTCCTGCATGTTCAGGCCCCGATCACTCAAAATCTTTTTCACTCTATCTTTCCACCTCCAATTTCGTCACCCACTTCTCCTCGTTCCCTCCACCTCTGACACATATATCCTCTTTGTCAATCTTTCCTCACTCATTCTTTCCATGTGACCAAACCATTTCAAAACACCCGCTACTGCTCTCTCAACCACACTCTTTTTATTACCACACATCTCTCTTACTTTATTATTACTTACTCGATCAAACCACCTCACACCACATATTGCCCTCAAACATCTCATTTCCAGCATATCCACCCTCATACGCACAACTCTATCTACAGCCCACGCCTTGCAACCATATAACATTATTGGAACCACTATTCCTTCAAACATACCCATTTTTGCTTTCAGAGATAATGTTCTCGACTTCCACACATTCTTCGACGCTCCCAGAACTTTCTCCCCCTCCCCGACCGTAGGATTCACTTCCGCTTCCATGGTTCCATCCGCTGCCAGATCCACTCCCAGATATCTAAAACACTTCACTTCCTCTAGTTTTTCTCCATTCAAACTTACCTCCCAATTGACTTGACCTTCAACCCTACTGTACCTAATAACCTTGCTCTTATTCACATTTACTCTTAATTTTCTTCTTTCACACACTTTACCAAACTCAGTCACCAGCTTCTGCAGTTTCTCACACGAATCAGCCACCAGCACTGTAAACTTCAGCGAACAACAACTGACTCACTTCCCAAGCTCTCTCATCCACAACAGACTGCATGTGTGCCCCTCTTTTCAAAACTCTTGCATTCAAGTCCCCAACTACCACATCCATAAACAAATTAAACAACCATGGAGACATCACACACCCCTGCCACGAACCTACATTCACTGAGAACCAATCACTTTCCTCTCTTCCTACACGTACACATGCCTTACATCCTAGATAAAAACTTTTCACTGCTTCTAACAACTTGCCTCCCACACCATATATTCTTAAACCTTCCACAGAGCATCTCTATCAACTCTATCAAATGCCTTCTCCTAATTCATAAATGCTACATACAAATCCATTTGCTTTTCTAAGTATTTCTTATATACATTCTTCAAAGCAAACACCTGATCCACACATCGTCTACCACTTCAGAAATCACACTGCTCTTACCCAATCTGATGCTCTGTACATGCCTTCACCCTCTCAATCAATACCCTCCCATATAATTTACCAGGATTACTTAATAAACTTATATCTCTGTAATTTGAGCATTCACCTTTATTTCCTTTGCCTTTGTACAACGGCACTATGCAAGTATTCCGCCAAACCTCAGGCAACTCCCCATGAGTCATATATACATTAAATAACCTTACCAACCAGTGAACAATACAGTCACCCCCTTTTTTAATAAATTCCACTGCAATACCATCCAAACCCACTGCCTTGCCGGCTTTTATCTTCCACAAACCTTTTACTACCTCTTCTCTGTTTACGAAATCCTTTTCTCTAATCCTCTCACTTTGCATACCACCTCCACCAAAACACAATATATCTCCCACTCTATCATCATACCCATTCAACAAACCTTCAAAATACTCGCTCAACCTCCTTCTCACATCGCCACTACTTGTTATCACCTCCCCATTAGCCTCTTTCACTGAAGTTCTCACTTGTTCCCTTGTCTTACGCACTTTATTTACCTCCTTCCAAAACATCTTTTTATTCTCCCTAAGATTTAGTGATACTCTCACTCCAACTCTCATTTTCCTTCTTTTTCACCTCTTGCATCTTTCTCTTGACCTCCTGCCTCTTTCTTTTATACATCTCCCGGTCATTTGCATTCTTTCCCTGCAAAAATCATCCAAATGCCTCTCTCCTCTCTTATACTAATAATCTTACCTCTTCATCCTACCACTCACTACCTTTTTTATTCTGCCCACCTCCCACGCTTCTAATGCCACAAGCATCTTTTGCGCAAGCCATCACTGCTTCCCTAAATACATCCCATTCCTCCTCCACTTCCCTTATGTCCTTTGTTCTCACCTTTTTCCATTCTGTATGCAGTCTCTCCCGGTACTTCCTCACACAAGTCTACTTCCCAAGCTCACTTACTCTCACCGCCCTCTTCACCCCAACATTCTCTCCTCTTTTCTGAAAACCTCTACAAATCTTCACGTTCGCCTCTACATGATAATGATCAGACATCCCTCCAGTTGCACCTCTCAGCACATTAACATCCAAAAGTCTCTCTTTCACGCGCAATCCAATAATGCTCTCTGGCCATCTCTCCTACTCACATACGTATATTTATGTATATCTCTCTTTTTAAACCAGATATTCCCAATCACTTGTCCTTTTTTAGCACATAAATCTACACGCTATTTACCATTTCCATTTACAACACTGAACATCCAATGTACACCAAATATTCCCTGAACTGCCACATTACTTACCTTTGCATTCAAATCACCCATCACTATAACCCGGTCTCATGCATCAAAACCACTAACACACTCATTCAGCTGCTCCTAAAACACTTGCCTCTCATGATCGTTCTTCTCATGCCCAGGTGCATATTCATCAAAAATCACCCATCTGTCTCAATCCACTTTCAATTTCACCCATATCAATCTATAGTTTACTTTCTCACACTCTATCACATATTCCCACCACTCCTGTTTCAGGAGTAGTGCTACCCCTTCCATTGCTCTTTTCCTCTCACTAACCCCTGACTCTACTCCCAAGACATTCCCAAACCACTCTTCCCCTTTACCCTTGAGCTTCGTTTCACTCAGAGCCAAAACATCCAGGTTTCTTTCCTCAAACATACTACCTATCTCTCCTTTTTTCTCATCTTGGTTACATCCCTACACATTCAGACATCCAAATCTGAGCTTTCGAAAAGGATGAGCATTCATCGCGTGACTCCTTCTTCTGTTTCCCCTTTTAAAAAGTTTAATTACAAGGAGGGGAGGGTTTCCAGCCCCCCGCTCCCGTCCTCTTTAGTCACCTTCTATGACACGTGAGGAATGCTTGGAGAGCATTCTTTCTCCTTTATCTCCTATATGTGTATATATATATATATATATATATATATATATATATATATATATATATATATATATATATATATATATATATATATATATAGGAGTCACGCGGGGAGTGCTCATCCTCCTCTAAGGCTCAGAGTGGGGTGCCTAAATGTGTGTGGATGTAACCAAGATGTAAAAAAAGGAGAGATAGGTAGTATGTTTGAGGAAAGGAACCTGGATGTTTTGGCTCTGAGTGAAACGAAGCTCAAGGGTAAAGGGGAAGAGTGGTTTAGGAATGTCTGGGGAGTAAAGTCAGGGGTTAGTGAGAGGACAAGAGCAAGGGAAGGAGTAGCAATACTCCTGAAACAGGAGTTGTGGGAGTAAGTGATAGAGTGTAAGAAAGTAAATTCTCGATTAATATGGGTAAAACTGAAAGTTGATGGAGAGAGATGGGTGATTATTGGTGCATATGCACCTGGGCATCAGAAGAAAGATCAAGAGAGGCAAGTGTTTTGGGAGCAGCTGAATGAGTGTGTTAGTGGTTTTGATGCACGAGACCGGGTTATAGTGATGGGTGATTTGAATGCAAAGGTGAGTAATGTGGCAGTTGAGGGAATAATTGGTATACATGGGGTGTTCAGTGTTGTAAATGGAAATGGTGAAGAGCTTGTAGATTTATGTGCTGAAAAAGGACTGATGATTGGGAATACCTGGTTTAAAAAGCGAGATATACATAAGTATACGTATGTAAGTAGGAGAGATGGCCAGAGAGCGTTATTGGATTACGTGTTAATTGTCAGGCGTGCGAAAGAGAGACTTTTGGATGTTAATGTGCTGAGAGGTGCAACTGGAGGGATGTCTGATCATTATCTTGTGGAGGCTAAGGTGAAGATTTGTATGGGTTTTCAGAAAAGAAGAGTGAATGTTGGGGTGAAGAGGGTGGTGAGAGTAAGTGAGCTTGAGAAGGAGACCTGTGTGAGGAAGTACCAGGAGAGACTGAGTACAGAATGGAAAAAGGTGAGAACAATGGAAGCAAGGGGAGTGGGGGAGGAATGGATGTATTTAGGGAATCAGTGATGGATTGCGCAAAAGATGCTTGTGGCATGAGAAGAGTGGGAGGTGGGTTGATTAGAAAGGGTAGTGAGTGGTGGGATGAAGAAGTAAGAGTATTAGTGAAAGAGAAGAGAGAGGCATTTGGACGATTTTTGCAGGGAAAAAATGCAATTGAGTGGGAGATGTATAAAAGAAAGAGACAGGAGGTCAAGAGAAAGGTGCAAGAGGTGAAAAAAAGGGCAAATGAGAGTTGGGGTGAGAGAGTATCATTAAATTTTAGGGAGAATAAAAAGATGTTCTGGAAGGAGGTAAATAAAGTGCGTAAGACAAGGGAGCAAATGGGAACTGCAGTGAAGGGCGCAAATGGGGAGGTGATAACAAGTAGTGGTGATGTGAGGAGATGGAGTGAGTATTTTGAAGGTTTGTTGAATGTGTTTGATGATAGAGTGGCAGATATAGGGTGTTTTGGTCGAGGTGGTGTGCAAAGTGAGAGGGTTAGGGAAAATGATTTGATAAACAGAGAAGAGGTAGTGAAAGCTTTGCGGAAGATGAAAGCCGGCAAGGCAGCAGGTTTGGATGGTATTGCAGTGGAATTTATTAAAAAAGGGGGTGACTGTATTGTTGACTGGTTGGTAAGGTTATTTAATGTATGTATGACTCATGGTGAGGTGCCTGAGGATTGGCGGAATGCGTGCATAGTGCCATTGTACAAAGGCAAAGGGGATAAGAGTGAGTGCTCAAATTACAGAGGTATAAGTTTGTTGAGTATTCCTGGTAAATTATATGGGAGGGTATTGATTGAGAGGGTGAAGGCATGTACAGAGCATCAGATTGGGGAAGAGCAGTGTGGTTTCAGAAGTGGTAGAGGATGTGTGGATCAGGTGTTTGCTTTGAAGAATGTATGTGAGAAATACTTAGAAAAGCAAATGGATTTGTATGTAGCATTTATGGATCTGGAGAAGGCATATGATAGAGTTGATAGAGATGCTCTGTGGAAGGTATTAAGAATATATGGTGTGGGAGGAAAGTTGTTAGAAGCAGTGAAAAGTTTTTATCGAGGATGTAAGGCATGTGTACGTGTAGGAAGAGAGGAAAGTGATTGGTTCTCAGTGAATGTAGGTTTGCGGCAGGGGTGTGTGATGTCTCCATGGTTGTTTAATTTGTTTATGGATGGGGTTGTTAGGGAGGTAAATGCAAGAGTTTTGGAAAGAGGGGCAAGTATGAAGTCTGTTGGGGATGAGAGAGCTTGGGAAGTGAGTCAGTTGTTGTTCGCTGATGATACAGCGCTGGTGGCTGATTCATGTGAGAAACTGCAGAAGCTGGTGACTGAGTTTGGTAAAGTGTGTGGAAGAAGAAAGTTAAGAGTAAATGTGAATAAGAGCAAGGTTATTAGGTACAGTAGGGTTGAGGGTCAAGTCAATTGTGAGGTGAGTTTGAATGGAGAAAAACTGGAGGAAGTGAAGTGTTTTAGATAATTGGGAGTGGATCTGGCAGCGGATGGAACCATGGAAGCGGAAGTGGATCATAGGGTGGGGGAGGGGGCGAAAGTTCTGGGGGCCTTGAAGAATGTGTGGAAGTCGAGAACATTATCTCGGAAAGCAAAAATGGGTATGTTTGAAGGAATAGTGGTTCCAACAATGTTGTATGGTTGCGAGGCGTGGGCTATGGATAGAGTTGTGCGCAGGAGGATGGATGTGCTGGAAATGAGATGTTTGAGGACAATGTGTGGTGTGAGGTGGTTTGATCGAGTGAGTAACGTAAGGGTAAGAGAGATGTGTGGAAATAAAAAGAGCGTGGTTGAGAGAGCAGAAGAGGGTGTTTTGAAGTGGTTTGGGCACATGGAGAGGATGAGTGAGGAAAGATTGACCAAGAGGATATATGTGTCGGAGGTGGAGGGAGCAAGGAGAAGAGGGAGACCAAATTGGAGGTGGAAAGATGGAGTGAAAAAGATTTTGTGTGATCGGGGCCTGAACATGCAGGAGGGTGAAAGGAGGGCAAGGAATAGAGTGAATTGGAGCGATGTGGTATACCGGGGTTGACATTCTGTCAGTGGATTGAATCAAGGCATGTGAAGCGTCTGGGATAAACCATGGAAAACTGTGTAGGTATGTATATTTGCGTGTGTGGACGTATGTATATACATGTGTATGGGGGGGGGGGGGGGCCATTTCTTTCGTCTGTTTCCTTGCGCTACCTCGCAAACGCGGGAGACAGCGACAAAGTATAAAAAAAAAAAAAAAATATATATATGAATATATATATCTATATATATATATATATATATATATATATATATATATATATATATATATATATATATATATATATATATATATATATATATATATATATATATATATATATATATATATATATATATATATATATTTTTTTTTTTTTTTCTCTTTTTTTTTAAAACTATTTGCCATTTCCCGCGTTAGCGAGGTAGCGTTAAGAACAGAGGACTGGGCCTTTTTTGGAATATTCTCACCTGGCCCCCTCTGTTCCTTCTTTTGGAAAATTAAAAAAAAAACGAGAGGGGAGGGTTTGCAGCCCCCCGCTCCCTCCCCTTTTAGTCGCCTTCTACGACACGCAGGGAATACGTGGGAAGTATTCTTAATCCCCTATCCCCAGGGATATATATATATATATATATATATATATATATATATATATATATATATATATATATATATATATATACATACATACATACAGAGAGAGAGAGAGAGAGAGAGAGAGAGAGAGAGAGAGAGAGAGAGAGAGAGAGAGAGAGAGAGAGAATCTCACTTCATACAACCTCACCCGCTCCTGACCTCACCCACTCTCCAGCCTGGAGATTAAGTGACCTTCAACAATTCTTACTGCTACATATCGGCAGTTTTACATATTTTTCAACTGTATCCCATCGGATTTTGTCAAATAAGAATTGATCCCTCGGATACGTATCAGTTATGCAAAGAGTGAATAAGATATCTCATCACACAAATTATTATGTATTAAAGTTGAGAAGTGTGATAAAACTGCCAACATGTATGTAAAGAGTTGGCATCAAGACAAGACAACGGGTTGGGTTAGGTGAAGTAACGGGTAAGGTCGTATCAAGTGAAGTTCTCGGAAGTAAGTATTTAACCTGGTTCTCTGTATCTGATCTCATTCCAGTTGATAAAGGTTTATATGATGAGCCGAAATTGTGTGAGATTAGAAAATAAGTCGTGTCTCCTTGAAGTGGCTTTTAACCTTCATACTTCGAGTGTTAATTTTCATTCTATATATATATATATATATATATATACATATATATATATATATATATATTATTTTTCATTGTCTATTATACATATATATATATATATATATATATATATATATATATATATATATATATATATATATATATATATATATATATATATATTATAGGGGAGAAAGAATACTTCCCACGTATTCCCTGCGTGTCGTAGAAGGCGACTAAAAGGAAAGGGAGCGCGGTGCTGGAAATCCTCCCCTCTCATTTTTTTTTTTTAGTTTTCCAAAAGAAGGAAAAGAGAAGGGGGCCAGGTGAGGATATTCCCTCAAAGGCCCAGTCCTCTGTTTTTAACGCTACCTTGCTAATGCAGGCAATGGCGAATAGCATGAAAGAAAGAAAGATATATACATATATATATATATATGTATATATACATATATATATATATATATATATATATATATATATATATATATATATATATATATATATATATATATATATTTATTTATTCATTTATTTTCCTTTGTCGCTGTCTCCCGCGTTTGCGAGGTAGCGCAAGGAAACAGACGAAAGAAATGGCCCAACCCACGCCCTTACACATGTATATACATACACGTTCCCACGCGCAAATATACATACCCATACATCTCAATGTACACATATATATACACACACAGACATATACATATATACACATGCACACAATTCACACTGTCTGCCTTTATTCATTCCCATCGCCTCCCCGCCACACATGGAATAACAACCCTCTCCCCTTCATATGTGCGTGGTAGCGCTAGGAAAAGACAACAAAGGACACATTCGTTCGCACTCAGTCTCTAGTTGTCATGCAATAATACCCGAAACCACAGCTCCCTTTCCACATCCAGGCCCCACACAACTTTCCAAGGTTTACCCCAGACGCTTCACATGCCCTGATTCAATCCATTGACAGCACGTCGACCCCGGTATACCACATCAATCCAATTCACTCTATTCCTTGCCCGCCTTTCACCCTCCTGCATGCTCAGGCCCCGATCACTCAAAATCTTTTTCACTCCATCTATCCAACTCCAATTTGGATTCCTACTTCTCCTCGTTCCCTCCACCTCCGACACATATATCCTCTTGGTCAATCTTTCCTCACTCATTCTCTCCATGTGCCCAAACCATTTCAAAACACCCTCTTCTGCTCTCTCAACCACGCTCGTCTTATTTCCACACATCTCTCTTACCTTTACGTTCCTCACTCGATCAAACCACCTCACACCACACATTGTCCTCAAACATCTCATTTCCAGCACATCCACCCTCCTGCGCACAACTCTATCCATAGCCCACGCCTCGCAACCATACAACATTGTTGGAACCACTATTCCTTCAAATATACCCATTTTTGCTTTCCGAGATAATGTTCTCGACCTCCACACATTCTTCAAGGCTCCCAGGATTTTCGCCCCCTCCCCCACCCTATGATCCACTTCCGCTTCCATAGTTCCATCCGCTGCCAGATCCACTCCTAGATATCTAAAACACTTTACTTCCGCCAGTTTTTCTCCATTCAAACTTACCTCCCAATTGACTTGACCCTCAACCGTACTGTACCTAATAACCTTGCTCTTATTCATATTTACTCTTAACTTTCTTCTTTCATGCACTTTACCAAACTCAGTCACCAGCTTCTGCAGTTTCTCACATGAATCAGCCACCAGCGCTGTATCATCAGCGAACAACAACTGACTCACTTCCCAAACTCTCTCATCCACAACAGACTTCATACTTGCCCCTCTTTCCAAAACTCTTGCATTCACCTCCCTAACAACCCCATCCATAAACAAATTAAACAACCATGGAGACATCACACACCCCTGCCGCAAACCTACATTCACTGAGAACCAATCACTTTCCTCTCTTCCTACACGTACACATGCCTTACATCCTCGATAAAAACTTTTCACTGCTTCTAACAACTTGCCTCCCACACCATATATTCTTAATACCTTCCACAGAGAATCTCTATCAACTCTATCATATGCCTTCTCCAGATCCATAAATGCTACATACAAATCCATTTGCTTTTCTAAGTATTTCTCACATATATATATATATATATATATATATATATATATATATATATATATATATATATATATATATATACATATATATATATATATATATATATATATATATATATATATATATATATATATATATATATATATATATATATATATATATATATATATATATATATATATATATATATATATATATATATATATATATATATATATATATATATATATATATATATATATATATATATATATATATATATATATATATATATATATATATATATATATATATATATATATATATATATATATATATATATATATATATATATATATATATATATATATATATATATATATATATATATATATATATATATATATATATATATATTGGAAAGGATCACAATTTTGCGCGTGATCAAGATATTCCTATGAGTCCACGGGGAAAATGAAACACGAAAAGTTCCCAAGTCCACTTTCGTGTAATAATCACATCATGAGGGGAGACACAAGAGAGGAATATAATAGTCAGTTGATGTACATCGAAGAGACGAAGCTAGAACAATCACATGTTTACCAAATGGCGTCCTAGCTTCGTCTCTTCGATGTATATCAACTGACTGTTATCTTCCTCTCTTGTGTCTCCCCTGATGATTTGATTATTACACGAAAGTGCACTTGGGAACTTTTCGTGTTTCATTTTCCCCATGGACTCATAGGAATATATATATATATATATATATATATATATATATATATATATATATATATATATATATATATATATATATATATATATATATATATATATATATATATATATATATATATATATATATATATATATATATATATATATATATATATATATATATATATATATATATATACATATATATATATATATATACATATATATATATATATGTATATATATATATATATATATATATATATATATATATATATATATATATATATATATATATATATATATATATATATATATATATATATATATATATATATATATATATACATTGGAAAAGAATGTAGCTTAGACATTGAAGCTTATTCTTTCATTGAAATGTAAACAAAGGGAGCAGTTTTTTCAAAGTGATAGAGATGGAAAGCAAAAAGGTGTTTTTCATGAATGTACTGGAAGAGTTGAGGTCCAGAAAAACTTTTGGTCTGTCAAGGTTTTATTATGGCGGATGACCAACTACCTACCCTCATGTATCCAAGATATGGTTGTACTTTGTGTAATGAAGACAACTTGAGAACCATCATAAGCCAATATTCCAGTTTCATGATAAAAGAAGTGGACCAGGCAGTATGATACAGTGGTTAAATTGATGAAAACTACTATTGACGCTTGTGTAAATAAATTATACATTTCCCTTTTCCATAACCAGAGGTTGAACCATTATGTGACATTCATTTTTCATTTCATTTCAAGCTAGAAGTTTCAGTTTTCTAAATTATTTCTTACATTTTTCTTACGTATATATATATATATATATATATATATATATATATATATATATATATATATATATATATATATATATATATATATATATATATATATATATATATATATATATATATATATATATACATATATATATATATATATATATAGCCAGAGGTTGAACCATCATGTGACATCCATTTTTTTTCATTTCATTTCAAGCTAGAAGTTTCAGTTTTCTAAATTGTTTCTTACATTTTTCATATGTATATATATATGTATGTGTGTGTGTGTGTATATGTGCGTGTGTATGTGTGTGTGTGTGTGTGTGTGTATATATATATATATATTATCCCTGGGGATAGGGGTGAAGGAATACTTCCCACGCATTCCTCGCGTGTCGTAGAAAGCGACTAGAGGGGACGGGAGCGGGGGGCCAGAAATCCTCCCCTCCTTGTATTTTTTTAACTTTCTAAAATGGGAAACAGAAGAAGGAGTCACGCGGGGAGTGCTCATCCTCCTCGAAGGCTCAGATTGGGGTGCCTAAATGTGTGTGGATGTAACCAAGATGTGAAAAAAGGAGAGATAGGTAGTATGTTTGAGGAAAGGAACCTGGATGTTTTGGCTCTGAGTGAAACGAAGCTCAAGGGTAAAGGGGAAGAGTGGTTTGGGAATGTCTTGGGAGTAAAGTCAGGGGTTAGTGAGAAGACAAGAGCAAGGGAAGGAGTAGCAATACTCCTGAAACAGGAGTTGTGGGAGTATGTGATAGAATATAAGAAAGTAAATTCTCGATTAATATGGGTAAAACTGAAAGTTGATGGAGAGAGATGGGTGATTATTGGTGCATATGTACCTGGGCATGAGAAGAAAGATCATGAGAGGCAAGTGTTTTGGGAGCAGCTGAATGAGTGTGTTAGTGGTTTTGATGCACGAGACCGGGTTATAGTGATGGGTGATTTGAATGCAAAGGTGAGTAAGGTGGCAGTTGAGGGAATAATTGGTATACATGGGGTGTTCAGTGTTGTAAATGGAAATGGTGAAGAGCTTGTAGATTTATGTGCTGAAAAAGGACTGATGATTGGGAATACCTGGTTTAAAAAGCGAGATATACATAAGTATACTTATGTAAGTAGGAGAGATGGCCAGAGAGCGTTATTGGATTACGTGTTAATTGACAGGCGCGCGAAAGAGAGACTTTTGGATGTTAATGTGCTGAGAGGTGCAACTGGAGGGATGTCTGATCATTATCTTGTGGAGGCTAAGGTGAAGATTTGTATGGGTTTTCAGAAAAGAAGAGTGAATGTTGGGGTGAAGAGGGTGGTGAGAGTAAGTGAGCTTGGGAAGGAGACTTGTGTGAGGAAGTACCAGGAGAGACTGAGTACAGAGTGGAAAAAGGTGAGAACAATGGAAGTAAGGGGAGTGGGGGAGGAATGGGATGTATTTAGGGAATCAGTGATGGATTGCGCAAAAGATGCTTGTGGCATGAGAAGAGTGGGAGGTGGGTTGATTAGAAAGGGTAGTGAGTGGTGGGATGAAGAAGTAAGAGTATTAGTGAAAGAGAAGAGAGAGGCATTTGGACGATTTTTGCAGGGAAAAAATGAAATTGAGTGGGAGACGTATAAAAGAAAGAGACAGGAGGTCAAGAGAAAGGTGCAAGAGGTGAAAAAAAGGGCAAATGAGAGTTGGGGTGAGAGAGTATCATTAAATTTTAGGGAGAATAAAAAGATGTTCTGGAAGGAGGTAAATAAAGTGCGTAAGACAAGGGAGCAAATGGGAACTTCAGTGAAGGGCGCAAATGGGGTGATAACAAGTAGTGGTGATGTGAGAAGGAGATGGAGTGAGTATTTTGAAGGTTTGTTGAATGTGTTTGATGATAGAGTGGCAGATATAGGGTGTTTTGGTCGAGGTGGTGTGCAAAGTGAGAGGGTTAGGGAAGATGATTTGGTAAACAGAGAAGAGGTAGTAAAAGCTTTGCGGAAGATGAAAGCCGGCAAGGCAGCAGGTTTGGATGGTATTGCAGTGGAATTTATTAAAAAAGGGAGTGACTGTATTGTTGACTGGTTGGTAAGGTTATTTAATGTATGTATGACTCATGGTGAGGTGCTTGAGGATTGGCGGAATGCGTGCATAGTGCCATTGTACAAAGGCAAAGGGGATAAGAGTGAGTGCTCAAATTACAGAGTTATAAGTTTGTTGAGTATTCCTGGTAAATTATATGGGAGGATATTGATTGAGAGGGTGAAGGCATGTACAGAGCATCAGATTGGGGAAGAGCAGTGTGGTTTCAGAAGTGGTAGAGGATGTGTGGATCAGGTGTTTGCTTTGAAGAATGTATGTGAGAAATACTTAGAAAAGCAAATGGATTTGTATGTAGCATTTATGGATCTGGAGAAGGCGTATGATAGAGTTGATAGAGATGCTCTGTGGAAGGTATTAAGAATATATGGTGTGGGAGGCAAGTTGTTAGAAGCAGTGAAAAGTTTTTATCGAGGATGTAAGGCATGTGTACGTGTAGGAAGAGAGGAAAGTGATTGGTTCTCAGTGAATGTAGGTTTGCGGCAGGGGTGTGTGATGTCTCCATGGTTGTTTAATTTGTTTATGGATGGGGTTGTTAGGGAGGTGAATGCAAGAGTTTTGGAAAGAGGGGCAAGTATGAAGTCTGTTGGGGATGAGAGAGCTTGGGAAGTGAGTCAGTTGTTGTTCGCTGATGATACAACGCTGGTGGCTGATTCATGTGAGAAACTGCAGAAGCTGGTGACTGAGTTTGGTAAAGTGTGTGAAAGAAGAAAGTTAAGAGTAAATGTGAATAAGAGCAAGGTTATTAAGTACAGTAGGGTTGAGGGTCAAGTCTATTGGGATGTGAGTTTGAATGGAGAAAAACTGGAGGAAGTGAAGTATTTTAGATATCTGGGAGTGGATCTGGCATCGGATGGAACCATGGAAGCGTAAGTGGATCATAGGGTGGGGGAGGGGGCGAAAATTCTGGGAGCCTTGAAGAATGTGTGGAAGTCGAGAACATTATCTCGGAAAGCAAAAATGGGTATGTTTGAAG
>NC_092224.1:47356198-47381198 GCF_036320965.1 Panulirus ornatus
GACTTCCACACATTCTTCAAGGCTCCCAGAATTTTCGCCCCCTCCCCCACCCTATGATCCACTTCCGCTTCCATGGTTCCATCCGCTGCCAGATCTACTCCCAGATATCTAAAACACTTCACTTCCTCCAGTTTTTCTCCATTCAAACTCACCTCCCAATTGACTTGACCCTCGACCCTACTGTACCTAATAACCTTGCTCTTATTCACATTTACTCTTAACTTTCTTCTTTCACACACTTTACCAATCTCAGTCACCAGCTTCTGCAGTTTCTCACATGAATCAGCCACCAGCGCTGTATCATCAGCGAACAACAACTGACTCACTTCCCAAGCTCTCTCATCCCCAACAGACTTCATACTTGCCCCTCTTTCCAAAACTCTTGCATTCATCTCCCTAACAACCCCATCCATAAACAAATTAAACAACCATCGAGACATCACACACCCCTGCCGCAAACCTACATTCACTGAGAACCAATCACTTTCCTCTCTTCCTACACGTACACATGCCTTACATCCTCGATAAAAACTTTTCACTGCTTCTAACAACTTGCCTCCCACACCATATATTCTTAATACCTTCCACAGAGCATCTCTATCAACTCTATCATACGCCTTCTCCAGATCCATAAATGCTACATGCAAATCCATTTATATATATATATATATATATATATATATATATATATATATATATATATATATATATATATATATATATATATATATATATATATATATATATATATATATATATTTATATATATATATATATATATATATATATATATATATATATATACACATATATACATACATATATATATATATATATATATATACATATATATATATATATATATATATATATATATATATATATATATATATATATATATATATATATATATATATATATATATATATATATATATATATATATATATATTCCTATTTATATATATATATATATATATATATATATATACACATATACACATATATATATATCCCTGGGGATAGGGGAGAAAGAATACTTCCCACGTATTCCCTGCGTGTCGTAGAAGGCGACTAAAAGGGAAGGGAGCGGGGGGCTGGAAATCCTCCCCTCTCTCTTTTTTTTTTTTTTTTTTTTTTTCAAAGGAAGGAACAGAGAAGGGGCTGGATGAGGATGTTTCCTCAGAGGCCCAGTCCTCTGTTCTTAACGCTACCTCGCTGACGCGGGAAATGGCGAATAGTATGAAAGAAAGAAAGAATATATATATATATATATATATATATATATATATATATATATATATATATATATATATATATATATATATATATATATATATATATATATTCCTATGAGTCCACGGGGACAACGAAACACGACAAGTTCCCAAGTGCACCCCCGTGCAACAATCACATCACCAGGGGAGACACAAGAGAGAAACACAACAGTCAGCCGATATAAATCGAAGAGACGAAGCTAGGACGCCATTGGGCAAGCATCCATGTTTACCAAATGGCGCCCTAGCCCCGCCCCCCCCGATGTATATCAACCGACTGCTACTTTTCTCCCTTGTGTCTCCCCTAATGATGTGATTCCCACACGAAAGTTCACTTGGGAACCCATCGCGTTTCATTCTCCCCGTGGACTCAGGAACATTTTGTTCACGCGCAAAATTATGATCCTTTCTAATATATATTTATATATATATATATATATATATATATATATATATATATATATATATATATATATATATATATACACACACATATATATATATACATATATACACACACACATATATATATATATATATATATATATATATATATATATGTATATATATATATATATATATATATATATATATATATATATATATATTATATATACACACATATATATATATACATATATACACACACACACATATATATATATATATATATATATATATATATATATATATATATATATATATATATATATATATATATATATATATATATATATATATATATATATATATATACACACATATATTCAGATCACTGATTCCCACGTAAGCTAAGTCGCGCCAGGAACACACAAAGAAAGGACGCATTCGCTCACATCCATTCTCTAGCGTCATGTTCAGTGCACCAAGACTACAGCAGCCTATCCACAACCAGGTCCCACATACGTTTGCATGGTTTCCCCAGGCTACCTTACATGCCTTAGTTCAGTCCACGGACAGGACGTTAAACCCTGAATACCACTTCGTTCCAGTTCTCTATCCCGTGCAAGCCTTTCACTCTCCTCTTTGTTGAAGCCCAAATCACTGAAGATCTTTTTCACTCCATCCTTCCATTTCCAATTTGGTCTCCTTCTCCTTGTTCCCTCCACTTCTGACACATATAGCCTATTTGTCAACCTTTCCTCGACTCTACCTTGCAAACTCACATTACGGAAATAGCTGACTTTGTCTTTAAGAAACTGGCAGTCCTCTTTTGATGTTAGAATTTCTTTTCCTCTGAACAGTTGCTCCAATTATACAAAGGAGTGATTCGTTCTTGTATAGAGTGCTGCTCACACATCTGGCCTGGTTTTAGCTCTGCAATATTACTTGTTACTTGATACAGAGTTGGGTCGAAAGCAACCCTACAAATAAACTCTCCTGAGCTAACTTCAAAATTTGACCCGCTTGCCTTATACCGCAATGTTGGTTTACTTTCCCTTTTCTGTAGGAATGATTCTAGTTTTTGCCCCTGAAAGGTGGCTGCTTGTGTGTTCTCATCACTAGCTAGACAACGCAATACTCGGCAAGCTGCTGCGCCATATGAGTACTGAGTAGCCAATGACCATTACCATCTTACGTCTTTCCCAGTAACTATGACCTGGCACATTATATAAGACAGGGTTTTCACTTACTCTAAAATTGATAAATAATGTCCTTTGTCTCTTTCCCTTTCATTAACCTCTCCGCATCTCAATTATTTCCCGGTTTTAATGTGCACTTTTGTCAGGTCTGGAGCATCCAACGAAAAAAAAAGAATAATATATATATATATATATATATATATATATATATATATATATATATATATATATATATATATATATATATATATATATATATATATGCATATATATATATATATATATATATATATATATATATATATATATATATATATATATATATATGTATATATATATATATATATATATATATATATATATATATATATATATATATATATATATATATATATATATATATATATATATATATATATATATATATATATACATATTTTTTTTTTTTTTTTCTTTTTTTGCTTTGTCGCTGTCTCCCGCGTCCGCGAGGTAGCGCAAGGAAACAGACGAAAGAAATGGCCCAACCCACCCCCACACACATGTATATACATACGTCCACACACGCAAATATACATACCTACACAGCTTTCCATGGTTTACCCCAGACGCTTCACATGCCTTGATTCAATCCACTGACAGCACGTCAACCCCGGTATACTACATCGCTCCAATTCACTCTATTCCTTGCCCTCCTTTCACCCTCCTGCATGTTCAGGCCCCGATCACACAAAATCTTTTTCACTCTATCTTTCCACCTCCAATTTGGTCTCCCTCTTCTCCTCGTTCCCTCCACCTCCAACACATATATTCTCTTGGTCAATCTTTCCTCACTCATTCTCTCCATGTGCCCAAACCATTTCAAAACACCCTCTTCTGCTCTCTCAACCACGCTCTTTTTATTTCCACACATCTCTCTTACCCTTACGTTACTTACTCGATCAAACCACCTCACACCACATATTGTCCTCAAACATCTCATTTCCAGCACATCCATCCTCCTGCGCACAACTCTATCCATAGCTCACGTCTAACAACCATACAACATTGTTGGAACCACTATTCCTTCAAACATACCCATTTTTGCTTTCCGAGATAATGTTCTCGACTTCCACACATTCTTCAAGGCTCCCAGAATTTTCGCCCCCTCCCCCACCCTATGATCCACTTCCGCTTCCATGGTTCCATCCGCTGCCAGATCCACTTCCAGATATCTAAAACACTTCACTTCCTCCAGTTTTTCTCCATTCAAACTCACCTCCCAATTGACTTGACCCTCAACCCTACTGTACCAAATAACCTTGCTCTTATTCACATTTACTCTTAACTTTCTTCTTACACACACACTTTACCAAACTCAGTCACCAGCTTCTGCAGTTTCTCACATGAATCAGCCACCAGCGCTGTATCATCAGCGAAAAACAACTGACTCACTTTCCAAGCTCTCTCATTCCCAACAGACTTCATACTTGCCCCTCTTTCCAAAACTCTTGCATTCACCTCGCTAACAACCCCATCCATAAACAAATTAAACAACAATGGAGACATCAAACATCCCTGCCGCAAACCTACATTCACTGAGAACCAATCACCTTCCTCTCTTCCTACACGTACACATGCCTTACATCCTCGATAAAAACTTTTCACTGCTTCTAACAACTTGCCTCCCACACCATATATTCTTAATACCTTCCACAGAGCATCTCTATCAACTCTATCATATGCCTTCTCCAGATCCATAAATGCTACATACAAATCCATTTGCTTTTCTAAGTATTTCTCACATACATTCTTCAAAGCAAACACCTGATCCACACATCCTCTACCACTTCTGAAACCACACTGCTCTTCCCCAATCTGATGCTCTGTACATGCTTTCACCCTCTCAATCAATATCCTCCCATATAATTTACCAGGAATACTCAACAAACTTATACCTCTGTAATTTGAGCACTCACTCTTATCCCCTTTGCCTTTGTACAATGGCACTATGCACGCATTCCGCCAATCCTCAGGCACCTCACGATGAGTCATACATACATTAAATAACCTTACCTAGCCTTAGATATCTGGGAGTGGATCTGGCAGGGGATGGAACCATGGAAGCGGAAATGGATCATAGGGTGGGGGAGGGGGCGAAAATCCTGGGAGCCTTGAAGAATGTGTGGAAGTCAGAACATTATCGTGGAAAGGAAAAATGGGTATGTTTGAAGGAATAGTGGTTCCAACAATGTTGTATGGTTGCGAGACGTGGGGTATGGATAGAGTTGTGCTCAGGAGGATGGATGTGCTGGAAATGAGATGTTTGAGGACAATGTGTGGTGTGAGGTGGTTTGATCGAGTAAGCAACGTTAGGATAAGAGAGATGTGTGGAAATAAAAAGAGCATGGTTGATAGAGCAGAAGAGGGTGTTTTGAAATGGTTTGGGCACATGGAGAGAATGAGTGAGGAAAGATTGAACAAGAGGATATATGTGTCGGAGGTGGAGGGAACGAGGAGAAGTGGGAGACCAAATTGGAGGTGGAAAGATGGAGTGAAAAAGATTTTGTGTGATCGGGACCTGAACATGCAGGAGGGTGAAAGGAGGGCAAGGAATAGAGTGAATTGGATCGATGTGGTATACCGGGGTTGACGTGCTGTCAGTGGATTGAATCAGGGCATGTGAAGCGTCTGGGGTAAACCATGGAAAGCTGTGTAGGTATGTATATTTGCGTGTGTGGACGTATGTATATACATGTGTATTGGGGGGGGTTGGGTGATTTCTTTCGTCTGTTTCCTTGCGCTACCTCGCAAACGCGGGAGGCAGCGACAAAGCAAAACAAAACAAAATATATATACATATATATATATATATATATATATATATATATATATATATATATATATATATATATATATATATATATATATATGTGTGTGTGTGTGTATATGTGTGTATGTGTGTATATGTATATATATGAATATATTATCCCTGGGGATAGGGGTGAAAGAATACTTCCCACGCATTCATCACGTGTCGTAGAAGGCGACTAGAGGAGACGGGAGCGGGGAGCCAGAAATCCTCCCCGCCTTGTATTTTAACTTTCTAAAAAATGGGAAACAGAGGGAGTCACGCGGGGAATGCTCATCCTCCTCGTAGACTCAGATAGCGGTGTCTAAATGTGTGTGGATGTAAAGAAGATGTGAAAAAATGAGAGATAGGTAGTATATTTGAGGAAAGGAACCTGGATGTTTTGGCTCTGAGTGAAACGAAGCTCAAGGGTAAAGGGGAAGAGTGTTTTGGGAATGTCTTGGGAGCAAAGTCAGGGGTTAGTGAGAGGACAAGAGCAAGGGAAGGAGTAGCAGTACTCTTGAAACAGGAGTTGTGGGAGTATGTGATAGAATGTAAGAAGGTAAATTCTCGATTGATATGGGTAAAACTGAAAGTTGATGGAGAGAGATGGGTGATTATTGGTGCATATGCACCTGGGCATGAGAAGAAAGTTTATGAGAGGCAAGTGTTTTGGGAGAAGCTGAATGAGTGTGTTAGTGGTTTTGATTCACTAGACCGGGTTATAGTGATGGGTGTTTTGAATGCAAAGGTGAGTAATGTGGCAGTTGAGGGAATAATTGGTATACATGGGGTGTTCAGTGTTGTAAATGGAAATGGTGAAGAGCTTGTAGATTTATGTGCTGAGAAAGGACTGGTGATTGGGAATACCTGGTTTAAAAAGCGAGATATACATAAGTATACTTATGTAAGTAGGAGAGATAGCCAGAGAGCGTTATTGGATTACGTGTTAATTGACAGGCGTCCGAAATAGAGACTTTTGGATGTTAATGTGCTGAGAGGTGCAACTGGAGGGATGTCTGATCATTATCTTGTGGAGGCGAAGGTGAAGATTTGTATGGGTTTTCAGAAAAGAAGAGTGAATGTTGGGGTGAAGAGGGTGGTGAGAGTAAGTGAGCTTGGGAAGGAGACCTGTGTGAGGAAGTACCAGGAGAAACTGAGTACAGAATGGAAAAAGGTGAGAACAATGGAAGTAAGGGGAGTGGGGGAGGAATGGGATGTATTTTGGGAATCAGTGATGGATTGCGCAAAAGATTCTTGTAGCATGAGAAGAGTGGGAGGTGGGTTGATTAGACAGGGTAGTGAGTGGTGGGATGAAGAAGTAAGATTATTAGTGAAAGAGAAGAGAGAGGCATTTGGACGATTTTTGCAGGGAAAAAATGCAATTGATTGGGAGATGTATAAAAGAAAGAGACAGGAGGTCAAGAGAAAGGTGCAAGAGGTGAAAAAGAGGGCAAATGAGAGTTGGGGTGAGAGAGTATCATTAAATTTTAATGAAAATAAAAAGATGTTTTGGAAGGAGGTAAATAAAGTGCGTAAGACAAGGGAGCAAATGGGAACTTCAGTGAAGTGGCTAATGGGGAGGTGATAACAAGTAGTGGTGATGTGAGAAGGAGATAGAGTGAGTATTTTGAAGGTTTGTTGAATGTGTTTGATGATAGAGTGGAAGATAAAGGGTGTTTTGGTCGAGGTGGTGTGCAAAGTGAGAGGGTTAGGGAAAATGATTTGGTAAAGAGAGAAGAGGTAGTAAAAGCTTTGCGGAAGATGAAAGCTGGCAAGGCAGCAGGTTTGGATGGTATTGCAGTGGAATCTATTAAAAAAGGGGGTGATTGTATTGTTGACTGGTTGGTAAGTTTATTTAATGTATGTATGACTCATGGTGAGGTGCCTGAGGATTGGCGGAATGCGTGCATAGTGCCATTGTACAAAGGCAAAGGGGATAAGAGTGAATGCTCAAATTATAGCGGTATAAGTTTGTTGAGTATTCCTGGTAATTTATATGGGAGGGTGTTGAAGGCATGTACAGAGCATCAGATTGGGGAAGAGCAATGTGGTTTCAGAAGTGGTAGAGGATGTGTGGATCAGGTGTTTGCTTTGAAGAATGTATGTGAGAAATACTTAGAAAAGCAAATTGATTTGTATGTAGCATTTATGGATCTGGAGAAGGCATATGATAGAGTTGATAAAGATGCTCTGTGGAAGGTATTAAGAATTTATGGTGTGGGAGGCAAGTTGTTAGAAGCAGTGAAAAGTTTTTATCGAGGATGTAAGGCATGTGTACGTGTAGGAAGAGAGGAAAGTGATTGGTTCTCAGTGAATGTAGGTTTGCGGCAGGGGTGTGTGATGTCTCCATGGTTGTTTAATTTGTTTATGGATGGGGTTGTTAGGGAGGTGAATGCAAGAGTTTTGGAAAGAGGGGCAAGTATGAAGTCTGCTGTGGATGAGAGAGCTTGGGAAGTGAGTCAGTTGTTGTTCGCTGATGATACAGCGCTGGTGGCTGATTCATGTGAGAAACTGCAGAAGCTGGTGACTGAGTTTGGTAAAGTGTGTGAAAGAAGAAAGTTAAGAGTAAATGTGAATAAGAGCAAGGTAATTAGGTACAGTAGGGTTGAGGGTCAAGTCAATTGGGAGGTAAGTTCGAATGGAGAAAAACTGGAGGACGTAAAGTGTTTTAGATATCTGGGAGTGGATCTGGCAGCGGATGGAACCATGGAAGCGGAAGTGAATCATAGGGTGGGGGAGGGGGCGAAAATCCTGGGAGCCTTGAAGAATGTGTGGAAGTCGAGAACATTATCTCGGAAAGCAAAAATGGGTATGTTTGAAGGAATAGTGGTTCCAACAATGTTGTATGGTTGCGAGGCGTGGGCTATGGATAGAGTTGTGCGCAGGAGGGTGGATGTGCTGGAAATGAGATGTTTGAGGACAATGTGTGGTGTGAGGTGGTTTGATCGAGTAAGTAATGTAAGGGTAAGAGAGATGTGTGGAAATAAAAAGAGCGTGGTTGAGAGAGCAGAAGAGGGTGTTTTGAAATGGTTTGGGCACATGGAGAGAATGAGTGAGGAAAGATTGACCAAGAGGATATATGTGTCGGAGGTGGAGGGAACGAGGAGAAGTGGGAGACCAAATTGGAGGTGGAAAGATGGAGTGAAAAAGATTTTGTGTGATCGGGGCCTGAACATGCAGGAGGGTGAAAGGCGGGCAAGGAATAGAGTGAATTGGATAGATGTGGTATACCGGGGTTGACGTGCTGTCAGTGGATTGAATGTGAAGTGTCTGGGGTAAAGCATGGAAAGTTGTGTGGGGCCTGTATGTGGAAAGGGAGCTGTGGTTTCGGGCATTATTGCATGACAGCTAGAGACTGAGTGTGAACGAATGTGGCCTTTGTTGTCTTTTCCTAGCGCTACCTCGCACACATGAGGGGGGACGGGGATGGTATTCCATGTTTGGCGAGGTGGCGATGGGAATGAATAAATGCAGACAGTGTGAATTGTGTGCATGGGTATATATGTATGTGTCTGGTGTGTATCTATATATGTGTACATTGAGATGTATAGGTACGAATATTTGCGTGTGTGGAGGTGTATGTATATACATGTGTATGGGGGTGGGTTGGGCCACTTCTTTCATCTGTTTCCTTGCGCTACCTCGCAATCGCGGGGGACAGCGACAAAGCAAAATAAATTAATAAATAAATAATATTCTTTTTTTTATTTTTATTATACTTTGTCGCTGTCTCCCGCGTTTGCGAGGTAGCGCAAGGAAACAGACGAAAGAAATGGCCCAACCCCCCCATACACATGTATATACATACGTCCACACACGCAAATATACATACCTACACAGCTTTCCATGGTTTACCCCAGACGCTTCACATGCCTTGATTCAATCCACTGACAGCACGTCAAACCCGGTATACCACATCGCTCCAATTCACTCCATTCCTTGCCCTCCTTTCACCCTCCTGCATGTTCAGGCCCCGATCACACAAAATCTTTTTCGCTCCATCTTTCCACCTCCAATTTGGTCTCCCTCTTCTTGTTCCCTCCACCTCCGACACATATATCCTCTTGGTCAATCTTTCCTCACTCATCCTCTCCATGTGCCCAAACCACTTCAAAACACCCTCTTCTGCTATCTCAACCACGCTCTTTTTATTTCCACACATCTCTCTTACCCTTACATTACTCACTCGATCAAACCACCTCACACCACACATTGTCCTCAAACATCTCATTTCCAGCACATCCATCCTCCTGCGCACAACTCTATCCATAGCCCAGGCCTCGCAACCATACAACATTGTTGGAACCACTATTCCTTCAAACATACCCATTTTTGCTTTCCGAGATAATGTTCTCGACTTCCACACATTCTTCAAGGCTCCCAGAATTTTCACCCCCTCCCCCACCCTATGATCCACTTCCGCTTCCATGGTTCCATCCGCTGCCACATCCACTCCCAGATATCTAAAACACTTCACTTCCTCCAGTTTTTCTCCATTCAAACTCACCTCCCAATTGACTTGACCCTCAACCCTACTGTACCTAATAACCTTGCTCTTATTCACATTTACTCTTAACTTTCTTTTTCCACACACTTTACCAAACTCAGTCACCAGCTTCTGCAGTTTCTCACATGAATCAGCCACCAGTGCTGTATCATCAGCGAACAACAACTGACTCACTTCCCAAGCTCTCTCATCCCCAACAGACTTCATACTTGCCCCTCTTTCCAAAACCCTTGCATTTACCTCCCTAACAACCCCATCCATAAACAAATTAAACAACCATGGAGACATCACACACCCCTGCCGCAAACCTACATTCACTGAGAACCAATCACTTTCCTCTCTTCCTACAGAGGTATAAGTTTGTTGAGTATTCCTGGTAAATTATATGGGAGGGTATTGATTGAGAGGGTGAAGGCATGTACAGAGCATCAGATTGGGGAAGAGCAGTGTGGTTTCAGAAGTGGTAGAGGATGTGTGGATCAGGTGTTTGCTTTGAAGAATGTATGTGAGAAATACTTAGAAAACAAATGGATTTGTATGTAGCATTTATGGATCTGGAGAAGGCATATGATAGAGTTGATAGAGTTGCTCTGTGGAAGGTATTAAGAATATATGGTGTGGGAGGCAAGTTGTTAGAAGCAGTGAAAAGTTTTTATCGAGTATGTAAGGCATATGAAATAAATAAATATATATATATATATATATATATATATATATATATATATATATATATATATATATATATATATATATATATATATATATATATATATATATATATATATATATATATATATATATATATATATATATATATATATATATATATATATATATATATATATATATATATATATATATATATATATATATATATATATATATATATATATATTATCCCTGGGGATAGGGGAGAAAGAATACTTCCCACGTTTTACCTGCGTGTCGTAGAAGGCGACTAAAAGGGAAGGGAGCGTGTGGCTGGAAATCCTCCCCTCTCGTTTTTTTTTTTAATTTTCCAAAAGAAGGAACAGAGAAGAGGGCCAGGTGAGGATATTCCCTCTAAGGCCCAGTCCCCTGTTGATAACGCTACCTCGCTAATGCGGGAAATGGCGAATAGTACGAAAGAAAAAGAAAATATATATATATATACATATATATATATATTTATATACATATATATATATATATATATATATATATATATATATATATATATATATATATATATATATATATATATATACATATATATATATATATATATATATATATATACATATATATATATATATATATATATATATATATATATATATATATATATATATATATATATATATATATATATATATATATATATATATATATATATATATATATATATATATATATATATATATATATATATATATATATATATATATATCATACATCTATCATATTTTGCTTAGTCGCTGTCTCCCGCGTTAGCGAGGTAGCGCAACGAAACAGATGAAAGAATGGCCCATGCCACCAATATACACATGTATATACATACACCTCCACACACTCAAATATACATACTTATACATCTCACCCGTATACATATATATATACACACAAAGACATATACATATATACACATGTACATAATTCATACTGTCTACATTTATTTATTCTCATCGGAACCCCTCCACACATGAAATAACAAGCCCCTACCCCCTCATATGCGCGAGGTAGAGCTATGAAAGGACAACAAAGGCCCCATTCTTTTACATTCAGTCTCTATCTGTCATGTAGTAATGCACCGAAACCACGGCTCCCTTTCCACATCCATGCCCCACAGAACTTTCCATGGTTTACCCCAGACGCTTCACATGCCCTGGTTCAATCCATTGACAACACGTCGACCTCGGTATACCGCATCGTTCCAATTCACTCTATTCCTTGCACGCCTTTCATCCTCCTGCATGTTCAGGCCCCGATCACTCAAAATCTTTTTCACTCTATCTTTCCATCTCCTATTTGATCTCCCACTTCTCGTCGTTCCCTCCACCTCTGACACATATATCCTCTAAGTCAATCTTTCCTCACTTATTCTCTCCATGTGACCAAACCATTTCAAAACACCCTCTAGTGCTCTCTTAACCACACTTTTTATTACAACACATCTCTCGTACCCTATCATTACTAACTCCAACTCAAACCAACCACCACACACCACATATTGTCTTCAAACATCTCTTTTCCAGCACATCCACCCATCTCCGCACAACTCTATCCATAGCCCAAGCCTCGCAACCATATATCATTGTTGGAAGCACCATTCCTCCCTCATACACACTTTTGCTTTCCGCGATAATGTTCTCACCTTCCAAACATTCTTCAACGCTCGCAGAAGTTTCGCCCCCTCCCCAACCCAATCATTCACTTCTGCTTTCATGGTTCCAACCGCTGCCAAATCCACTCCCAGATATCTAAAACACTTCACTTCCTCCAGTTTTTCTCCATTCAAATTTACCTCCCAATTGACGTGTCCCTCAACTGTACTGCACCTAATAACCTTGTTCTTAATCAAATTTACTCTTAACTTTCTTCTTTCTCACACTTTACCAAACTCAGTCACTAGCTTCTTCAGTTTCTCACACGAATCAACCACCAGCGCTGTATCATCAGCGAACAAACAACTGAGTCACTTCCCAAGCTCTCTCATCCACAACAGACTGCCTACTTGCCCCTCTTTCCAAAACTCTTGCATTCACCTCCCTAACCACCCCATCCAGGAACAAATTACACAACCATGGAGACATCAAACACCCCTGCCGTAAACCTACATTCACTGAGAACCAATCACTTTCCTCTCTTCCTACACGAACACATGCCTTACATCCTCGATAAAAACTTTTCACTGCTTCTAACAACTTGCCTCCCACACTATGTACTCTTAATACCTTCTACAGGGCATCTCTATCAACTCTATCATATGCCTTCTCCAGATCCGTAAATACTACCTACAATTCCATTGGTTTTTCTAAGTATTTCTCGAATACATTCTTCAAAGCAAACACCTGATACACACATCCTCTACCACCTCTGACACCACACAGCTCTTCCCAATCTGATGCTCTTTACATTCTTTCATCCTCTCCATCAATGCCTTCACATATGATTTCCCAGGAATGCTCAAGAAACTTATACCTCTGTTATATGAGCACTCACTTTCATCCCCTTTGCCTTTGTACAATGGCACTATGCAAGCATTCCGCCAATCCTCAGGTACCTCACCATGAGTCATACATACATTGAATAACCTTAACAACCAGTCAACAATACAGTTGCCCATTTTTTTTAATAAATTCCACTGCAATACCATCTATAGCCGCTGACCGGCCGTCTTCCATCTTGTTTACAAAATGGCGTCCTAGATTCGTCTCTTCGATGTATATCAACTGACTTATAACTCTCTCTTGTGTCTTCCCTGATGAGGTGATTTTTATCCGATAGTGCACTTGGGAACTTATCGTGTTTCATTTTCTCCCTGGACTTATAGATATATGTACATATATATATATATATATATATATATATATATATATATATATATATATATATATATATATATATATATATATATATATTTTTTTTTTTTTATTTTCCAAAAGAAGGAAAAGAGGGGGCCAGGTGAGGATATTCCAAAAAAGGCCGAGTCCTCTGTTCCTAACGCTACCTCGCTAACGCGGGAAATGGCGAATAGTTTAAAAGAAAGATATATATATATATATATATATATATATATATATATATATATATATATATATATATATATATATATATATATATATATATTTTTTTTTTTTTTTTTTTTTTTATACTTTGTCGCTGTCTCCCGCGTTTGCGAGGTAGCGCAAGGAAACAGACGAAAGAAATGGCCCCCCCCCCCCCATACACATGTATATACACACGTCCACACACGCAAATATACATACCTACACAGCTTTCCATGGTTTACCCCAGACGCTTCACATGCCTTGCTTCAATCCACTGACAGCACGTCAACCCCTGTATACCACATCGACTCCAATTCACTCTATTCCTTGCCCTCCTTTCACCCTCCTGCATGTTCAGGCCCCGATCACACAAAATCTTTTTCACTCCATCTTTCCACCTCCAATTTGGTCTCCCTCTTCTCCTCGTTCCCTCCACCTCCGACACATATATCCTCTTGGTCAATCTCTCCTCACTCATTCTCTCCATGTGCCCAAACCATTTCAAAACACCCTCTTCTGCTCTCTCAACCACGCTCTTTTTATTTCCACACATCTCTCTTACCCTTACGTTACTTACTCGATCAAACCACCTCACACCACACATTGTCCTCAAACATCTCATTTCCAGCACATCCATCCTCCTGCGCACATCTCTATCCATAGCCCACGCCTCGCAACCATACAGCATTGTTGGAACCACTATTCCTCAAACATACCCATTTTTGCTTTCCGAGATAATGTTCTCGACTTCCACACATTTTTCAAGGCTCCCAAAATTTTCGCCCCCTCCCCCACCCTATGATCCACTTCCGCTTCCATGGTTCCATCCGCTGACAGATCCACTCCCAGATATCTAAAACACTTCACTTCCTCCAGTTTTTCTCCATTCAAACTCACCTCCCAATTGACTTGACCCTCACCCCTACTGTACCTAATAACCTTGCTCTTATTCACATTTACTCTCAACTTTCTTCTTCCACACACTTTACCAAACTCAGTCACCAGCTTCTGCAGTTTCTCACATGAATCAGCCACCAGCGCTGTATCATCAGCGAACAACAACTGACTCACTTCCCAAGCTCTCTCATCCCCAACAGACTTCATACTTGCCCCTCTTTCCAGGACTCTTGCATTTACCTCCCTAACAACCCCATCCATAAACAAATTAAACAACCATGGAGACATCACACACCCCTGCCGCAAACCTACATTCACTGAGAACCAATCACTTTCCTCTCTTCCTACACGTACACATGCCTTACATCCTCGATAAAAACTTTTCACTGCTTCTAACAACTTGCCTCCCACGCCATATATTCTTAATACCTTCCACAGAGCATCTCTATCAACTCTATCATATGCCTTCTCCAGATCCATAAATGCTACATACAAATCCATTTGCTTTTCTAAGTATTTCTCACATACATTCTTCAAAGCAAACACCTGATCCACACATCCTCTACCACTTCTGAAACCGCACTGCTCTTCCCCAATCTGATGCTCTGTACATGCCTTCACCCTCTCAATCAATACCCTCCCATATAATTTACCAGGAATACTCAACAAACTTATACCTCTGTAATTTGAGCACTCACTCTTATCCCCTTTGCCTTTGTACAATGGCACTATGCACGCATTCCGCCAATCCTCAGGCACCTCACCATGAGTCATACATACATTAAATAACCTTACCAACCAGTCAACAATACAGTCACCCCCTTTCTTAATAAATTCCACTGAAATACCATCCAAACCTGCTGCCTTGCCGGCTTTCATCTTCCACAAAGCTTTTACTACCTCTTCTCTCTTTACCAAATCATTTTCCCTAACCCTCTCACTTTGGACACCACCTCGACCAAAACATAATATATCTGCCACTCTATCATCAAACACATTCAACAAACCTTCAAAATACTCCCTCCATCTCCTTCTCACATCACCACTACTTGTTATCACCTCCCCATTTGCGCCCTTCACTGAAGTTCCCATTTGCTCCCTTGTCTTACGCACTTTATTTACCTCCTTCCAGAACATCTTTTTATTCTCCCTAAGATTTAATGATACTCTCTCACCCCAACTCTCATTTGCCCTCTTTTTCACCTCTAGCATCTTTCTCTTGACCTCCTGTCTCTTTCTTTTATACATCTCCCACTCAATTGCATTTTTTCCCTGCAAAACTTGTCCAAATGCCTCTCTCTTCTCTTTCACTAATAATGTTACTTATTCATCCCACCACTCACTACCCTTTCTAATCAACCCACCTCCCACTCTTCTCATGCCACAAGCATCTTTTGCGCAATCCATCACTGATTCCCTAAATACATCCCACTCCTCCCCCACTCTCCTTACTTCTATTGTTCTCACCTTTTTCCATTCTGTACTCAGTCTCTCCTGATACTTCCTCACACAAGTCTAATATATATATATATATATATATATATATATATATATATATATATATATATATATATATATATATATATATATATATATATATATATATAAATTATTATCATTATTATTAAATAGCTTTGTCGCTCTCCCGCGTTTGCGACGTAGCGCAAGGAAACAAACGACATAAATGGTCCAACCCACCCCAATACACAATGTATATACATACACGTCCACACACTCAAATATACATACCTATACATCTCAATGTACACATATATATACACACAGAGACATATACATATATACACATGTGCATAATTAATACTGTCTGCCTTTATTTATTCCCATCGCCACCTCGCCACACATGGAATAACATCCCCCTCCCCCTCATGTATGCGAGGTAGCGCTAGGAAAAGAACACAAAGGCCCCATTCGTTCACACTCAGTCTCTAGCTGTCATGTAATAATGCCCGAAACCATATCTCCCTTTCCACATCCAGGCCCCACAGAATTTTCCATGGTTTTTCCTAGACGCTTTACATGCCCTGATTGAATCCATTGACAGCACGTCGACCCGGTATACCACATCGATCCAATTCACTCTATTCCTTGCCCGCCTTTCACCCTCCTGCATGTTCAGGCCCTTGATCACTCAAAATCTTTTTCACTCCATCTTTCCACCTAAAATTTGGTCTCCCACTTCTCCTCGTTCCCTCCACCTCCGACATATATATCCTCTCGGTCAATCTTTCCTCACTCATTCTCTTCATGTGCCCAAACCATTTCAAAGCACCCTCTTCTGCTCTCTCAACCACACTCTTTTTATTTCCACACATCTGTCTTACCCTTACATTATTTACTCGATCAAACCACCTCACACCACATATTGTCCTCAAACATCTCATTTCCAGCACATCCTCCCTCCTGCGCACAACTCTATCCATAGCCGACGCCTCGCAACCATACAACATTGTTGGAACCACTATTCCTTCAAACATACCCATTTTTTGCTTTCCGATATGATGTTCTCTACTTCCACACATTCTTCATGTCTCCCAGGATTTTCGCCCCCATCCCCACCCTATGATTCACTCCTTCTTCCATTGTTCCATCCGCTGCCAGATCCACTCCCAGATATCTAAAACACTTTACTTCCTCCAGTTTTTCTCCATTCAAACTTACCTCCCAATTTAGGTGACCCTCAACCCTACTGTATCTAATAACCTTGCTCTTATTCACATTTACTCTTAACTTTCTTCTTTCACACACTTTACCAAACTCAGTCACAAGCGTCTGCAATTTCTCACATGAATCAGCCACCATCACTGTATCATCAGCGAACAACAAATGGCTCATTTCCCAAGCTCTCTCATCCCCAATAGACTGCATACTTACCCGTCTTTCCAAAACTCTTGCATTCACCTCCCTAACAACCCAATCCATAAACAAGTGAAACAACCATGGAGACATCACACACCCCTGCCGCAAACCTACATTCACTGAGAACAATCACTTTCCTCTTTTCCTACACGTACAGATGCCTTATATCTTCGATAAAAACTTTTCACTGCTTCTAACAACTTGCCTCCCACACCATATATTTTTAGTACCTTCCACAGAGCATCTCTATCAATTCTATCATATGCCTTCTCCAGATCCATAAATGCTACATACAAATCCATTTGCTTTTCTAAGTATTTCTCACATACATTCTTCCAAGCAAACGCCTGATCCCCACTTCCTCTACCACTTCTGAAACCACACTGCTCTTCCCCAGTCTGATGCTCTGTACATGCCTTCACCCTCTCAATCAATACCCTCCCATATAATTTACCAGGAATACTGAACAAACTTATACCTCTGTAAGTTGAGCACTCACTCTTATCCCCTTCGCCTTTGTACAATGGCACTATGCAAGCTTTCCGCCAATCCTCAGGAACCTCACCATGAATCATACATTCATTAAATAACCTTACCAACCAGTCAACAATACAGTCACCCCTTTTTTTAATAAATTCCACTGCAATAGCATCCAAACCTGCTTCCTTGCCGGCTTTCATCTTCCGAAAAGCTTTTACTACCTCTTCTCTGTTTACCAAATCATTTTCCCTAACCCTCTCACTTTGCACACTACCTTGACGAAAACACCGTATATCTGCCACTCTATCATCAAACACATTCAACAAACCTTCAAAATACTTACTCCATCTCCTTCTCACATCACCACTACTTGTTATCACCCCCCCCATTAGCCCCCTTCACTGAAGTCCCCATTTTCTCCCTTGTCTTACGCACTTTATTTACCTCCTTCCAGAACATCTTTTTATTCTCCCTTAAATTTAATGATATTCTCTCACCCCAACTCTCATTTACCCCATTTTTCACCTCTTGCACCTTTCTCTTGACCTCTTACCTTTTTCTTTTTTACATCTCCCACTCATTTTTCATTTTTTCCCTGCAAAAATCGTCCAAATGCCACTCTCTTCTCTTTCACTAATAATCTTACTTCTTCATCCCACCACTCACTAACCTTTCTAATCAACCCACCTCCCACGCTTCTAATGCCAGAAGCATCTTTTGCGCAAGCCATCACTGGAGGAATGTCTGATCATTACCTTGTGGAGGCGAAGGTGAAGATTTGTATGTGTTTTCAGAAAAGAAGAGAGAAGGTTTTGGTGAAGAGGGTGGTGAGAGTAAGTGAGCTTGGGAAGGAGACTTGTGTGAGGAAGTACCAGGAGAGACTGAGTAGATAATGGAAAAAGGTGAGAACAAAGGAGGTAAGGGGAGTGGGGGCGGAATGGGATGTGTATATATATATATATATATATATATATATATATATATATATATATATATATATATATATATATATCTTTTTTTTTCTTTTAAACTATTTGCCATTTCCCGCGCTAGTGAGGTAGCGTTAAGAACAGAGGACTGGGCCTTTTTTGGAATATCCTCACCTGGCCCCCTCTGTTCCTTCTTTTGGAAAATTAAAAAAAAAAAAAAAAACGAGAGGGGAGGATTTTCAGCCCCCCGCTCCCTCCCCATTTAGTCGCCTTTTACGACACGCAGGGAATACATGGGAAGTATTCTTAATCCCCTATCCCCAGGGATAAAATATATATACATATATATATATTTTATATATATATATATATATATATATATATACATATATATATATATATATATATATATATATATATATATATATATATATATATATATATATATATATGTATATATATATATATATATATATATATATATATATATATATATATATATATATATATATATATATATATATATATATATATATATATATTATATATATATATTGATATATATATGTATATATATATATTGTTACGAATTCAACACTTATTCAGGCAAGGTCGCAAGTAACATATGTTACAAATACTACTGTTCCTTGTCTTGCAAGGACGTTATAGATTTGTCAAGTTGCACAACTCAGGATAACACAATAATAAAGTTATGGGATTGAATTAAAGACCAGCATTACACTAAATCTACTTATAATGAAAGAATTCAAGTGTACAAAGATAGGCACATAAATCAAGCATGAAACATTACGTTAACACTGAACATTAGAGTTAACATTGAACATAAGATAACATTTGTACATGACTTAACATTCCAGATAAGATTTCAAGCCAGGAGTTCTCTTTCCTCTATGGCAGTTCTTCGATAACATTACACTGATAATTATAACGGGCTTACAGCACAACACTTGGGTAATGGGCTTATTACACAGCAGGGCTTACAGGCTTACAACACAACACTAGGGTAACGGGCTTATAGCACAGCAGAGCTTACAGGCTTACAACACAGCAGGACTTACAGCAGGGGACACCACCCACCTCGCTGGGCTTCAGAGAAAGGAATCAAGTCTCAGCGGGTGTTGTGGGTACAAGAAGACAAGCGTTCGCCCTTGTTACTATAAACCTTACATTTCGATTGGCTATAGAAATATAGGGGAAGTTCTCATTGGTTGGAGGGTCCCAGTGTCTCGGCGTAGTTACACTCTCGTAAAATGCTGGGTGGACAGAAACTCCGAGCCAGCCTCTGGCATCACTCCTCGCCCTGATAAGAAATATCAATACCATATGGACACACACACGTTATATACGCGAACATGTGAGCACAAGCACACGTGTTCCGTAACACCCCCCTCCTTAAAGGAGAAAATTCCTGGAAGAGGAATTTTCTTAAGAGCGGGATAAACAATCAGCTAACACAATCTGTTAACACATAAGATGTGCTGAAAATAATGTAACGTAAAAATTGTACATAACAAGGCCCATCTATTTAATATTGACTCCGTTCCCATAACTTGTGAACATTTTGAAAGGTTTGGTAGTCAGTACACTCTGATTGGCTGAAGAACACAAATATACAGTGTTATAATACAAATAGGAAAACAAAGGTTACTTCTATGATTGCTTGAATAACACATAAACAAAGTGCTACAATACAAATAGCAAAACAAAAGTTCCCTCTTCTTGGTGGGGCTATCTGTTTAGGCTCAACCTTCTTTCTTGTCCTCCTGCATGGGGACCTTTCCAGCTTTTACAACACTGGCGGCATTCACAGTTAATCTGGTTGGAGCCTGCAAAATAAAACAGTCAAAAAAAGTAGTGTTCCCAACTGATGAGAGAGGCTCTAACACTGCTCATTTCAAACATATCTAACATTTATCAACAGATTTATGAGAGGGTGTTGTAACTGCGAGAAAAGTTACTAATACACTCTGTAATACCCAACTGTACCCACAAACGTCTCGGTTCTCTCCGAGATCGGGGGGAACTCATTACGGGCTAATACTTGGACCTTTACGGTCGGTGGAAGGCGGGGACTGACAAACCTCTGGCAAAACTCTGGGTACGTCGACAGGAGGGCAAACCTTTCTACCCGTCACTTCCCAGGCAGGTGCTAACGCGTCTCCGTCTCCCCGGGTCTCCGAGGCCTTCACAGCTACGTCGTCAACTTCGTCACACACGGCTACCGCTGGACGTTGGATGATGCAGACTGATACCGTCGGTTCATAGGGACCCTGAAAACGGACAGCCAAGGGTTGACCTGGCTGCTGTAGAAGCCACACCTCGTCGCCTGTCTCTACACTTCTAAATCGAGACCGTCTGTCACGCCACCTCGTCCTTCATCCACGACTCTCTTGAATGGGCTCGAGACAAATCCTCAATTCCTCTGTCACAACGGAGGCAACACCAGGAGAGAGGGTATCACAGCTCCCTCTCGCTGGTCTCACAATCAAGAAGAGTGTAACATTGGTCAGAGGAGGTTATTAGCAATGGGCTCACAATGTCAATTAACTCGGTCAAACCGACCTTTTAAATGGGGGAGTAGGAACTCGCCTGTCTCTACGCTTCTGAATCGAGACAGTCTGAGTAGGCTTCCCAACACTGAGCGACATCCCGGCGAACACCAGGCCAGTTAAATGACCGGCAAAGCTTGAGTCGTGCGCAAGCTTCAAAAATCTCCCTGCTGTAGGGACGCGGCACTAACACCTGGTGAACTGCCTGCCACTCTTCGCCTTCCCCATTACATGACACTGAACACCACTTCCTCAGGTCTCACCCTCAGGGAGAGTCTTCACTCCCTGCGTTTCAACGGCTATGTCCTCAGGCACACGGCCTGCCGTGCCAGTTGTCATGGACCTGGCACCATCGTGGTTGTAGACAATATCTGGTACCTCTTCGTCAAGCTGCACCGCCTCCGTGGACTTTACCGGGCCCGTAGGCAACACCGGCATTGGGTTCATCTTCCCACCCGCTAGGTCACTGCCTAACACGAAGTCCACGTCTAAGACAGGAACTTATCTACAATCCCTACAAGATCATGGCCCGTGAAGAAATCTATTTCTGCCCTCACATTGACTAGTGGAGCTTCCTTGGGACCAGACAGTCTGTCTAGCAAGACTCGGTCTCCAGACTCTTCTCGCGGCACCAAGCCATCCACCATTAGGGACTGTAGCGTACCAGACTCCCGTAATACAGTCACTTTTCGTCGTACACCACATCTACTAACATAGCCCTTAGACAGGAATGCATTGTAGTTCCCACATAACAGATCCTATAATAAGGACATAATTAATCAGCAGTCTCGCAACCCCTCACTCTCCTAAGAGCAGAAACAGCCTCACCTACTTTACTAAATTGGCCCTAAAATTAAGAAGAGACCCAATGGCCTACAGTTATATATAAAAAAAAAGGTAGAGTCTCTGGATTCCTTCTCTCGAGCCCAGCAATCCCTCACCTGGTGCCCAGCCTTGCCACAATAAAATCAACTCTTAACTCTGTTGGAGTATTTCCCCTTACTTTCATGATTTACCGGCAAGGTAGCAGCTTCAGGTGGGATTACATAATCATTGGTCCTCCCTCTGCTGTCGTAGCCCTTTGAATGCCTGCCCGCGTCAAGTTTACTGAACTTTGGTACGAGATGTAAGTTACCCAACTGGGACGACACTGGTCCTGATGGTGAAGCGTTAAGTCTAAGTCTTTCACGTTCGAGAGCTAACCTAGCTTGTTCAGTCTTCTTCCTCTGCACTTGTAACTGTGCTTGTGCATTGACCTTAGCTATCTCTAGCTGCTTTCGCCAATAATTGAGATCAAGAACGGTATTGTCACCACTGATCAACGACATGATAAATGAATAAAGGGAAAGAGATTCCGTTAAGGCAAGAAATTCCTGGCAGGTCGCCAATTTATATTTACGAATTCAACACTTATTCAGGCAAGGTCGCAAGTAACATATGTTACAAATACTACTGTTCCTTGTCTTGCAAGGACGTTATAGATTTGTCAAGTTGCACAACTCAGGATAACACATAATAAAGTTATGGGATTGAATTAAAGACCAGCATTACACTAAATCTACTTATAATGAAAGAATTCAAGTGTACAAAGATAGGCACATAAATCAAGCATGAAACATTACGTTAACACTGAACATTAGAGTTAACATTGAACATAAGATAACATTTGTACATGACTTAACATTCCAGATAAGATTCAAGCCAGGAGTTCTCTTTCCTCTATGGCAGTTCTTCGATAACATTACACTGATAATTATAACGGGCTTACAGCACAACACTTGGGTAATGGGCTTATTACACAGCAGGGCTTACAGGCTTACAACACAACACTAGGGTAACGGGCTTATAGCACAGCAGAGCTTACAGGCTTACAACACAGCAGGACTTACAGCAGGGGACACCACCCACCTCGCTGGGCTTCAGAGAAAGGAATCAAGTCTCAGCGGGTGTTGTGGGTACAAGAAGACAAGCGTTCGCCCTTGTTACTATAAACCTTACATTTCGATTGGCTATAGAAATATAGGGGAAGTTCTCATTGGTTGGAGGGTCCCAGTGTCTCGGCGTAGTTACACTCTCGTAAAATGCTGGGTGACAGAAACTCCGAGCCAGCCTCTGGCAATCACTCCTCGCCCCTGATAAGAAATATCAATACCATATGGACACAAACACGTTATATACCGCGAACAGTGTGAGCTCAAGCACAAACGTGTTCCGTACACCCCCCCTCCTTAAAGAAAATTCCTGGAAAGGAAGTTTCGTAAAGCGGGATAACAATCAGGCTAACACAATCTGTTAACACATAAGGATGTGCTGAAAATAAATGTAAACGTAAAAATTGTACATAACAAGGCCCTTCCAATTAATATATGACTCCGTTCCCATAACTTGTGAACATTTTGAAAGGTTTGGTAGTCAGTACACTCTGATTGGCTGAAGAACACAAATATACATGTTATAATACAAATAGGAAAACAAAGGTTACTTCTATGATTGCTTGAATAACACATATAACAAAGTAGCACAATACAAATAAGCAAACAAAAGTTCCCCTCTTCCTTGGTGGGGCTAATCCTTTTAGCTCAACCTTCTTCTTGTCCTCCTGCATGGGGAACTTCTCCAGCTTTACAACACTGGCCTGCATTCACATTAATCAGGTTGGAGCCTGCAAAATAAAACAGTCAAAAAAAGTAGTGTTCCCAACGGATGAGAGAGGCTCTAGACACTGCTCATTTCAAACACTATCTAACATGTATCAACAGATTTATGAGAGGGTGTGTTGTAACTGCGAGAAAAGTACTAATACACTCTGTAATAACCCAACTGTACCCACAAAACGTCTCGGTTCTCTCCAGATCGGGGGATCATTACGGGCTAATACTTGGACCTTTACGTCGTGGAAGGCGGGGACTGACAAACATCTGGCAAAACTCGGTGGGTACGTCGACAGGAGGGAAAACCTTTCGACCCGTCACTTCCCAGGCAGGTGCAACGCGTCTCCGTCCTCCCCGGGTCTCCGAGGCCTTCACAGCTCACGTCGTCAATTCGTCACACACGGTACCGCTTGGACGTTGGATGAATGCAGACTGATACCGTCCGGTTTCAATAGGGACCCTGAAAAAAACGGACAGCCAAGGGTTGACCTGGCTGCTGGTAGAAGCCACACCTCGTTCGCCCTGTCTCTACACACGTCTAAATCGAGACCGTCTGTCACGCCACCCGTCCTTCATCCTCGAACTCCTCTTGAAATGGGCTCGAACAAATCTCATATTCCTTGTCATAACGGAGGCAACACCAGAGAGAAG